>NW_008345739.1:68407-88838 GCF_000622305.1 Nannospalax galili
AGCAAAGAGATTCTCTGTACATAAAAAATCACCATGAGATATTTGCAATGCATGCAAAAATACAGAGCTCTTATCAAGAACCTACAAATCAACAACGAAAACCCAGGCGTATTGCCACTCGTAATTCCAGCACTGTGGAGGCTGACCCAGGTGGAATAAAAATTTGAGGCCAACTAGGCCTAAATCATGAAACAATCTCCAAAAAAGAAAAGGAAAAAAAGGAAGAAAAGAAAAAGAAAGAAAGCCATACCAACTAACTAAACCAAACAGTAGAGTGAGTTACTAAGGACTTCACACACAGAGAAGATATTCCAGTGACCAATACATTCACGAGATGTGCTTTCTCACCCCCCTTAGTCTTTGGGGAAAGTAAATGCAAACCACAACATAGCACACAGCATCATAACAGGACTTTCTGGTAAACATGTTTTCTAGAGGAAAAATGAAAGGCATGTGCGAATGGACACACATGCATAGGTGTGAAGCACAGATTTGCAAGTAATAAAATACACAATATTCTTTATTGTAAATTTCCTATATCTCATTGACTGTTTCAGAATGTGCTGACTTCAGAATCATGCTTTGAAAATGTTTTTGAGTTTAATGTGTGTTATTGATATTTTCTCTATCAAACTTGAAGTCTATATAAACCAATAAAGCAACAAATTGAGCCCTTGTTAGTAGCATCTCCCCATTCCAGTCTGTAAATAGCCTCTGTAGACATTTAAAATTATTTACACGACATAGTCAAGGAGATGCAGAGTGACCTGTCATTAAAAACATTTCTGCCACCCAGATAAGCCAAGAGCACAGATGACAACCAAATGTAGTGAGGAGGCAGTGAATTTTGAGTACTTATCACCATTGCTTTAATTTAACTTATTTAGTTTATATAACTTAATTTAAAAAAAAAAAAAAAAAACATGGGTTGTATTCAACAAGCAGATCTCAAAACTGTTGAGTTACTTTGAGACAAATCCAGCATACCATTTAAAGTACCAGGAGGAAAAGGTGACCAATAGTGTGTGAAATCAACAAAGACATACCTAAGTGTTCACAACAGTACTGTTTCTGCAGCTCCAATGTGCAGCAGTTGGCAAATGCATCAACAATAGAAGAGATAAATTATGGGGCATCCAACAACAAAATGAATAAACTATTGTTACATGTACCAATGTGGCTCAGTCTTAGAAATGAAATGTTGAATGAAACAAGCCAGATCCATTCATTTACAACTGCATGTCTCCATTTACATGAAGTTCAAAACAAAAGTGATAGATGATATAGAAGTCACAGTGGTGACAACCTCTTGGAGTTGGGACAAAAGGGCACATCTAATATCTTGGCCACTGACTTTTTCTTGTTTGGGTGAAAATTTTATGGGCTCGCAGGGATCTCGGAGCGCCAGCTGCTGGGCGTGGCACGGTCTCTCGCGAGCTGCTGGGGTGCGGCGGGTCACGCACTGCATCTGCTGTTTGGGTACCTGGCTCTCTGTGTTGCTGAAGCTCTCTGCAGCTACCGGGGCTAGCAGCTATAGAGGACTGCTGTCAGCTGCCCAGGTGGGTTCCGTTCCAAACTCCCGGGAACTCCCTTGAGGTACCAGATCTGCCAGCCGCCGGATCACGTGGGGAGATGCGGGAACGGGGCAAAAGCAGAATCTCCGCAAGTCGTTGTTTATGAAGAGACAGCCTCCTCTGGGGAGATGCAGGATTCAATGATACAGCTTCAGACACAGCTTCTGATGCAACTCTGATTTATTAAGGGGAAACCAGGATATTTATACTGTGGGGGCAGTGGCAAAAGCCTTAGTTGATAGGTGCTTTTAGGATGCCCTATTTACATGTGGTGGTGGGCTTCTGCCAGGCTGCCAGACATTTCCTGATTATCACACAGGAAAACCTGGCAGTTCCTATGCCAGAGGTCGGAGGCCGTGGGCGGCTACTTCAAAGATGAGTCAGGAAGAGAGCAGGGGGGCGCCCTGCTGAGAAGAGGAGTCCTCCATTCGCGCCGAGCCGACATGTGGCTATCCAGACATGGAAAGACTACAACTCAAAACAGCAGGAGTCCCCAACAAAATTTATCAAACTGCACAATTTAAGATTTGAGCACTTCTCAGTGGGTGTGGCATTTTAGTAATTTAAAATACTTCTTAAATTTCAAAAACAAATTGACCAGCAACAATTCTAAACTAAAAGTATGTTGGTTAATTTAATTCTATCTGAAGGGACTGGGGAGTAAAAGCAGGGAGGTTGAGTAATAGCCCTGTTATCTCATCAGAGGATCATGCACAAGGGATTTTATTCCTTTGTTGACTAATCCTTCTATTACAAAACAGCAATATTGGTGGGCTACATAAATCAGCAAATGGTTGAAAGAAAAATCTTACAAAACATCTGCACTAATTTTAAAAACAGCTAAGCCTATGGCTGGAGAGATGGCTCAGGAGTTAAGAGCACTGGCTGCTCTTTTAGAGGACTTGGTTTGGGTTCCCAGCACCAAACTTTGATTCCAGAGGATCTGATGCCCTCTTCTGGCCCCTCTGGGTACTGCATGCAAGTGGTACACAGTATTCAGGGAAAACATATCCATAAAATATAAATAAATAA
This sequence comes from Nannospalax galili, assembly GCF_000622305.1. Classification (NCBI taxonomy): domain Eukaryota; kingdom Metazoa; phylum Chordata; class Mammalia; order Rodentia; family Spalacidae; genus Nannospalax; species Nannospalax galili. The sequence continues at coordinate 71,014 of NW_008345739.1, forward strand.
TAAATAAATAATTTAAAAATTGGCTGAACCTTTCATGAAGCTAAATTATACGGAAAACTGTTATATCCAATAGAATGATGCATAGTCCCCATATGACTTTAAAGGAATGAAATAGTCCTTTTAAAAGTTTTCAAAGCCAGGTGTGGTGGTGCACACCTGTAGTCCCAGCATTGGGAGGCAGAGGCAGGTGGATCTCTGTGAATTCGAGGCCAGCCTGGTCTACATAGTGAGTCCCAGGCCAGCTGGGGCTACAGGGAAATGCTGTTTCAAAAAGACCAAAAAAAAAAAAAGTTTTCTAAGATTGGGGCTGAAGAGATAATTCAGCAATTAAGAACATCAGTGCCCAGCACCCACACTGTGGCCTAACAATCATCTGTAGCTCCAGTTTCAGGGGATCTGATGCCCTCTTCTAACCTCTGGGCAGTGCACGAACATGATGTACATGTATACATGGAGGCAAAACACTTAAAATAATAAATACGTTTTAAAGACATAACAACCTTGTCCATTTTTATCTTTTGACCTGGAGCCATAGAAGAGAAAGCAGCTATGAGCTAATAAAACGGGGAGGAAAGATGTGCTTTTTAACAAAAAGAGCTGGGTAAATGGTTCAATGAATGGTGGAAAGAGTGAAGGATCCATCAATCCTAAGTACAGTGGAAGACAAGGACAGCTTTCTGCTGAGTGACAGTTAATTGAATATTATATGCTGCAGATAAAAATCTTTCCTAAAGATTATTGATTCTCATAGATCTATACCCATCTTCAAATTAGCATAATAATAGTTTTTAAAGGGATTCTCTTTCTATATTCAACATATTAAAATATTTCATCCAAAGGATGTTAGGTGCTGTGACTCTACAGCGATACATTCGAGGCTTTGCTGCTGCAGCATTTCACATTTCATAAATCTTTATGCCTGCTTTGCCCTAGACTTTCCTCTGTATGAGTCGCTAGGTAGAACGTAGTCTAATGTGTGGAAATGCAGCTTGAAGTTTATGAATGTTTATATCCATATATTTGTGCTGCTTCCAAACTTGTTTAGAGAAGCTTCTTATTGCAATGAGTAATGTCGAGTCTCACACTGTTCAAGGTGCTGTGGATAGGCTGCAGAGTGCTCAGCAATACGTGGGACATCTGTGTCAACTTGCCCCACTCCAAAGCTCATAGGATATTATGGAAGAGGGGCATGGAAAGAATGTAGGAGTTGGAGGAGGAGGAGGAGAGCTGTGAGAGGAGAGTTGACCTCTGGACATGACATGACTGCTTCACACATGAACCAACAGCAGCCATGGTTACCTGCATAAGCCCTGCACAGATCAAGCCAGTTAAAAATTCCAGCATAGACAGGGGAGGGGCTGGAGAAGCTCTACCCCTTGCTGAAGAGCTATTGGCAGTTGATGGTCGCTGGGGGAGAGTCAGTTTTCTTTGTGGGAGTGGTGACTGATTGCCCAAGTCCCAGTGGATGACTCCATATGCATTCACGTATGGGCAGCACCAATCGGACTCAATAGGTTAAAATTGTTAAAAATAAAAAAGAGGACATGAAGTTGGGAGGAAGATGTGTTGGGAGCACTGAGGGGAGTTGGAGTGGGGAAGTCTAGGGTGGATATACTCAAGATGTATTGTATACATGGGTGAAATTTTTAAAGAATATATAAAAATATTACTGAAACATGTTATGTAGAGGTATCCAAACAAAAAAGTAATGATTTTAGAATGATGTGAGAGAAAGACAGCGTTCCTTGAAGGTTCCTGTAAACTTACTCTGATCAAGAATGCCCACTACTGTTAGGCATCAGCTTGGCATGAATATACCCACATCCTTTACAAGGCATCTTTAGCCAGGCTCAGTAGTATATGCTCATAATCCCAGCCTTAAGGTCAGCCTGGGCTAGAGACTGGGGGCCTGTCTCAAAAACAAAGCAAAGTAAAGCAAAACAAGACAAAACAAAGCAGGAGGTAGGAGGCAGAGTTCCTTGCCATGGACAAGGCCCTGGTTTTAATTCCCAGTGCCATAGAGAGAGTGGGGGAGAGGAGGAGGAGGAGGAGAAGGAGGAAGAGGAGGAGAGAGACTAATCAGTAGTTGTGGGTCATAGAATTTATGTAGACATTTGATTCTGAACATATACCACTTGGGCAAATGTGAATGACAGGCTGAGACTGGCTGAGCCAAAGCCATCACTGGGTGAATAAACCAAGGTTTTATAAATCTAAAGTGCAGAGAAGCCAGGATGTGTAGTGGAGATCATCTCTCATTCCCTATCAAGAAAAGGAAGTGCTCATATTCGAGAGCCCCTCAGATGGGCCACTCCAAAAGACACACAGTTGGGGGTGGCAATTTTGAGTAAGGGAGTCCTTCCAAAGCTTCATAGCTAGTTAAGTTTTAATGACCTAATATTGCAAACATGGTTCCCAGGCAACCCTGGACACAAGCCTTGTTTGGGTATATATTGGAGACAACTGTACCTTGTCAGCTCTACCTTTCTTTTTAGAGTATGCATAATACATATTGCTTTTGTAGGAATAGAATGCATGGTATATGTAAGTCTAAATAAACTTTCTGTTCAGTACTCTTTCTTGTGTATGTGTTCATGTGTGTGGTGGGTGCACCTGTATGTATGAGTGTATATACATGTATGTGCACATGAGTGTGGAGCCCCGAGGCCAACATCATGTCTTCCTCAGTCACTGTTCACCGTATTTTTTTGAGACATCTTTTATGATCGTAAAGCTCATCAATTCAGTTAGACTGTGTGGGGACTTGGTGATAAAAAACAACTTGACAGTCAGGAGACATAAAGACCATATGGGCATGGTGATAAAGAATGAAAACCTAACAGTTCCGGAAAACAAAAACCTAGCCCTGGAGAGATAAGAACCTGACAGCTCTAGAAAATTGAAACCTAAAATGCTAATTAAGTCCTGCGGTCATGACCAATCAAACCCCAGGGTGGAGAAAAGGGAGGGGCACTCAATGCTCACAAATGTATATAAGCACTTGCCTAAAACTTAATAAACGAGCTCCTGCTTGACAAGACTCCCTGCCTCCTTGGTGGTTCCTTGGGAACAGAGGGTTGGGGCGGCAGCACACTCCCCCTCCTCAGCCTCCATCGTGCTGTGTGCGGGGAAGGACCCCCGCAACTGGTGCCCCGTGTGAGGAAAACATGAAAGAGATACCGGCTGAGGCCAATCGGTCTTTCGGGGTGAGTGAGACCCTTAGTATGGGTAACGCAACTTCTAAGAAGCATGAGCTGGACCTGAAGGGGTTGCATTATATGCTTAAGAGCCGAGGGCTAGATGTTTCAGACTCTGTAGCCAACCAGGTCTGGGAGACTGTGACTCTTTTGGCCCCATGGGTTCCTGCAGCCAACCTGTTCTTGGCAGACACCTGGGAAAGGGTTGAGGGCTTGGCCAGGAAAAGGGAACTGCACTTTGGTATCAAACCCCCTTTGGGATTCTATCCCACTATATCAGCCCTTAAAGGGTGCTTTGGAGGACCCATTCCCACTCAGGAGGGGGAGGCTAGGGATGGAGGTGCCCTCCCTCTCTGTGAGGAAGAGGGGGAGATTAAAAATCAGGAAGACTGGGCCCAGTTTGATGAGGAGAGGAGCAAGGCTGGGGCACGAAAAAACCAAGTTGAGGCTACGGCAGCCGACCTCAAGGCTCAACTGTCCCTAGAGGCAGAAGAGGCTGGGCAGGGGAAGCAGACCCCTCGAGGGGAGGTCGGAGAGGCCAAAGGCCCTGAGCCAGTCCCCCATTGCCGACAGAATCATTATCAAACCCTCCAGTGGGGACCAGCCAGCGTCCAGCCAGGGGAACATGCCATTCATGCAGGGCCCCCTCCGGCACCTACAGCGCCACAATGGCTGACGTATGTGGAAGCATGTCCGGTCAAGGCCCCACAGCCCTCCCTATCTCTGTGCCAAGCCTTCCCTGTTAATCTGGTCCCAGGACCAGGGAGACTCAGGGATTGGTACCCCTGGGAGGCCAAGGATTTCAAGGAATTGAGGGCGGCTGTGGTGCAGGACGGCCCTAATTCACCCTGGGTCAATACTCTATTGGAGGGCTTGGCTCACCAGCCCTGAGTGCCAAGAGACTGGTATGACCTGACCAGAGCAGTTCTTTCAGGACTCCTTTTTGTTAAATGACAGGCACTATTTAAAGAGGAGTGCCGGGTTACAGCAGAGCAAAACCAAACAGCCAATCCCCCGATCCCTTTTACATATGGGCAGCTGTCTGGCACCTCTGATGGCCATTCAACTGGGGAGCAGCAAGCAGCCCTCCCTCCCTTGTACAGAGAGCAAGTAAAGGCCACAGGCTTATTAGCATTTAGGAAGCTTAATGAGGGCCCGATGGAGGACCCTAAAATAGGATTGAGACAAAAGCCCTCTGAGCCCCTTCCTAAATTCATAGATAGGGTGCAGAACAGTTTGATATGGAAATTGCCTCCCGGGCCTTCATGGGACAAATTTGTAAGAGTTATGGTGTGGGATGGCATGAATCAAGATCACTGGGCAGCTTGCTCCAGGCTTAGAAATAACTCCATGAGTTGGTGGATTGTGGCCTCCCAGGATGTAGGAACCTGATCTCATGAGATTCACACGCTGACTAACATGCTACAAGTGCAAACTGCTTCATTGGCAGAAGCCATGACGCAGGCCCTTGCAACCACCCAGATGACGCGGCTGAAAGAAGGGGGAGGGAAGAATGTTTTAACTGTGGGAAGAGAGGGCACTTTAAGTGAGACTGCCTTGAGGAAAAGGGACAAACCCCGAAACAGGAGGACCAGATAGGTGTCAGGCCAAAAAACCCCTGTCCTCGCTGCAAAAAGGAATATCACTGGGAAAAGGATTGCAGATCTAAGTTTGATATAACTGGAAAGCCTTTAAACTAGTTCCAGGGTGGTCTCTAGCCCCGTTATCGAAAGGAGGACCTGAGATGAGAATAACTTGGACCAACTGGATGGTTCCCATCTACGAAGGCCTCAGGGCAAAGATGAACATCTTCATAGATTTCACTGTCTCATCGATACTGGGGCAGATTGTACCATACTTAGAAAGGAGGAGGTACCTAGAACATGGCCTCTAAAACCTGGCCCACAAGATTTGGGTGTGGGTGGGCTTGCTAGAGCTGAGGAGGTGCAGGGGCTGATGGAGCGGAGGGACACAGATGGATCTAGAAGCGAGATCCAGCCCCTAGTGGTGCCCAGGTTGCAGGGCAATTTGCTTGGCCAGGACCTTCTAGGCCAAATGGATGCTGTGTTGACCACAGATAATAAGGCATTTTATGAAGACCTCTTAGAACAGGAAGAGTTCAACAGACTCCCCAAAAGATTAAAGGAGACTAAAGAGCAAGAGTTCTCAAACTTTCATAATTATCGGGGAGAGCCCAATAAGATCCCCCGAGTTCACCCCCAATTTTAAGACCACTGCCCCTCAGGTCCTGGCTATCCAATGGTCCCTAGGGGCACCGTTATGGGTGGAGCAGTGGCCACTACCTGAAACAAAGTTACAGGCCTTGAAAGGAATTGTGCAGGGACAATTACAACTGGGCCACATCCAGCCTTCTGTAAGTCCGTGGAACACACCCATTTTTGTTATTAAAAAGGCCTCTGGAAAATGAAAAATGCTACAAGATTTATGTAAAATCAATGCTAGGATGACCCTAGTGGGTACACCCCTAAGGGGGCTGCCTTGGATCCCTGCTATTTCCTCAGATTTGTTTCTTATAGTAATAGACATTAAAGATTGTTTTTTCTCTATCCCTCTACAACCCCAGGACTGTGAAAAATTTGCTTTCTCTGTACCTTCCACCAACTTTAAAACGCCTGATGAGAGGTATGAATGGACTGTTTTACCCCAAGTTATGGCCAATAGCCCAGCATTCTGCCAAAGCTATATGAAGACCCTTTTGGGGCCTTCTCACTTGCTGACCTCACACCATTGTGTATATTTACATGGCTGATATCATCCTGGGAGCCCCAAGCCCCCAACAATTAAGACAATTATATGGGGTTACCCAAAAGTGTCTACAGACAGGCAGGCTCCACATATCCGCTGATAAAATACAAACTGTTGCTCCCTTTAAAATCCTGGGAACCGTGCTTTCTTTGGAGGGAGTAAGTCCTTTAAAACCACAATTGGCTGTCAAGCCCACTGTTACCCTGATGGAGCTGCAAAGACTATTAGGAAAAATTAATTGGCTGAGAGCCTGGATACCTATTTCCATTGAGACCTTAAAACCACTGTTTCAATTGCTAATAGGAAAACAGACTTCAGAACTAATACACTTGGCTCCTCAACACCTACATGTCTTACATGAAGTCCAGGATGCCCTGGACCAAGCCCAACTCACCCGGTACACACATAGTAAAGATTCTGAATTGTGGGTACTCCCTGGTGAGACTTTGATGATGTCCATCCTTACACAGGATGGAAAGCCCCTTCAGTGGGTACATGCCTCTTTAGGAGGCATGCCATGGGTTTATACAACCATGGATCAGTTAGCTGACTTGATTGAAAAGGGGCATGATGTGGCCCATTATGACACAGACCCTCTTAAAACTGTTATCCCTTATCGCTTAAAGATTTTAAATGGCTTTGCAGAAATAACAATTGAGTGGCCATAGCCTTGGAAGGGTTCCTGGAAAATTTGGACTGTCATTATGGCCCTCATAAAGGGGTAACCTCCTTTCACACCCTCTCCTGGGACACCCCCCAGCTCTTTGTTAAGGAGCCATTAGTGGAAGCCCATAACGTTTTCACTGATGGGGGCAGGTTTGGAGCTGCAGTAATAGCATACCCAGGAACAGGTGAAACATCAAAAAGATATATTCATACTTGTGATGGGTCAGCTCAGTTCAAGGAGCTTATAGCTGTTACTCTGGCCTTGACAAAGGTAAGTAAATCCATAAATTTGTTTTCTGACAGCCTATATGTAGTTAATCTTCTTCCAGGACTACTAGGTTCTCACGTCCGACTGGATGGGAACCCTATCACCCCACTGATGATTCAGACTTGCACACTGCTTAAAGAACAAAAAGCCCCTATCTTCCTACAACACCTTAGGGGACACCAAGGATTGCCTGGGCTTCTATCCCAGGGCAATGCTGAGGCAGACAAAATGGTGTCCACCCAAATTATGACAATGGGCTTGAATCAGGCTCAGGGGTTACATGACCTCACACATGTAAATTGGCGGGGGATCCATGAGAGATTCCCTCAAATTCCCATTAAGGACCTAAAAAAAAATCGTACAAACCTGTAAATCTTATCAACCCTTTCTACTGGTGCCACTTCTACAACCACTAGGTGTAAACCCCAGAGGACTCAAACCTAATTCTTTTTGACAGACAGATGTCACATATTATGCTCCTTTTGAAAATCTTAAATATGTTTTTGTATCTATTGATACATTTTCACATGCCTACTGGGCCACTGTCCATGCAGGGGAAAAGTCTAAACATGCTCAATTTCACTTTCTCCAATGCTTTGCTACATTGGATCTTCCTCAACAAATCAAAACTGATAATGGCCCATGTTTTGTGAGTAAGAGTTTACAGGAGTTTTTCCTGCTTTGGAACATCCAACATAATATAAGGATTCCTTACAATCCCCAAGGCCAAGCTATTATAGAATGCAACCATCAAAACCTTAAAATTCAATTACAAAAACAAAAAGGGGGAGTAAGCCCCCATCAACAGTTGGGGCTGGCACTTTTCATGATTAATATTTTAAATTTGACCAAGGATCACCCCCTCCCAAGATTTCAAAGACACTGGGGGCAATTAGACCCAAAACCCCAGGTTAAAGTCAAATGGAAGGACCCTGCGACATCCCAATGGAAAGGGCCAGACCCACTCTTAACCGTAGGGAGGGGATATGGATGTGTCTTCCCCACGGGAGAAATGAAACCTATTTGTATACCTGCTAAAAACATTAAACATTTTCCCTCACAGAACAATGGACGGGACAAAGATGACCAATAAAAAAAAAAAAAAGCTATGGTGGCACAACTTCATGACTAACAAACGGCAACAAAAGCAAAAGGTTAAACATGTCAACCAGGGGATAAATGCCCTTGAGAAGGCCTTTCTCTCGCTCTCTCTTGCAGAAAATGGAGCACAAAATCCTTCTGATGCTGGCCCTCGCCCTACACTGTCTACAAATGAGGAGTCAAGCCTATGGGTTAGACAATCCACATCAACCCCAGAAGGTCACCTGGTTGGTGATCAACATGGCCATGTCAAATGCCATCAATAAAACTACTCAGATCACCCCCCCCTTCTACATGGTGGCCAGACCGGCAATTTGACCTCTGCGATCTTGCAGCTGGATCTTGGGACATGAGCGGACGAATGGGCCCGAGGAAAACCAGACTGGAATGTGAAAACAATGGAAAGGGATGCACCCTGCCACTCGTGGGATCCCCCAACTCTCCTGGCTGCTCGCATGTCCTTAAAAGACATGCGTTGCTATTGACAACATTCTACATCTGTCCCGGGTCCAATAAAACTGCATCACAATTACGTACTTGCGGGGGGGCTGCCTTTTATTGTGCAAGCTGGGGATGTGAGAGCATGGGGACAGGGTACTGGATTAAGGGTAAAGGACCAATCTGCGTTAGTAGGATCAAACAACAACAACTGTCTAAAAAACCATTATATGGGCGATGTGCAAACTATCGTTGTAACCCCATACAGATCAGCTTTACAGAACAGGGATAAAAAGAGGAAGGATAAAAAACTAAAAAGATGTTTGGGTTAAGACTCTATGTCTCAGGATATGACCCCAGCCTCTTACTGATGATCAGGAGGGTTGTCAAACCCCTGCTTTACCAGGAGACAGTGGGCCCGGCCTGGTTCCCACTGCCAAGGCCCACCAGCTCTACACATATTGCTACTAGCCCAATGCTCGACACTAATATCCTGGCATCAGAAACATCTGTGCCTGGAGACCCTGGTCCAGGCTTAAGTGGAACTAGGCATGAGGACATTCATCAGGCAGTACAGCTTGCTTACACTTTTCTCAATGTCTCTAGATCTGAACTTGTTGACCCATGCTGGCTGTGCCTAGATGCCAGCCTCTCCAATGGTGGAGGCCCTGGGGACAATGGAAAACTTCATAAACACTACTCATAGTGATCAATGCCGATGGGGTGGGCTTAACACAAAAACTAATGGGCTCATCCTGCCTCTTAGACGTGTGAAAATATGACCTGTGTTACCCATGGACACCCTGCTGGATACTCCTGGGGGCACTGTCAAAACATCACTTCAACAGGGGGTAACTGGGTACTCCCTACCAAGCCTTCATATTATTGGCTGTGCCAAAAATTGGGTTTGACACCTTGCCTTTCTCTTGCAGTGTTGCAGCAATCGGGAGAGGGGGGCATATGCGTCCTGGTCATTTATCTTCCCTTATGTCATTTATCACTCCGCTAAGGAAATGCAGGGCTGGAAGATGCATATACAAAAAAAAAAAAAGTTGCTTTTCACGGTTGTGGCCTCCACACTTATGGGCCTTGGAGCTGGGAGAATGGCCCTTGGAGCTACATCCTTAATTATGGTGCAAAAAGGCCTCCAACAGATCAGGGCAGATATGGACGTTAGCCTAAAGTTGAGACAGCCGTCAGGCATCTCCAGGAGTCGCTTTCCTCTCTAGCTCAAGTAGCATTACAGAATAGGAGACGGCTCGATCTCCTGTTTCTTCAGCAAGGTAGTGTATGCAAAGCCCTCAGAGAAAAATGCTGTTTCTATGCTGATCATTCAGGAGTGGTTATGGACAATCTTGACAAATTAAGAGAGGACTTAAACAGCGAGAACAGGAGTCCTGGTACCAACAGTGGTTCACTGCCTCACCATGGCTCACTACCCTTATTTCTACTCTGGCAGGGCCTCTCATAATCCTTCTACTCCTCTACACTATAGGACCCTGTGTAGTTAATAGGCTTATAAATTTCATAAAAGAAAAAATAGAACAAGTACAATTAATGATGTTTCAAGTTCAATAGATCTCCTGCCCACTTCTCCCCTAAAACACCAGCCTAACCCAAGGCAGGAAACCGGCTTACCTAAATCAAGGTCTGGCCAGTTACCGGAGCTCTTTCACAGGCCCTGGTTCTAGATAAAATAAAAAAGGGGGAAATGTGGGGACTTGGTGATAAAAAACAACTCAACAGTGAGGAGAAGTAAAGACCATATGGGCATGGTGATAAGGAATGAAAACCTAACAGTTCTGGAAAACAAAAACCTAGCCCTGGAGAGATAGGAACCTGAGAGCTCTGGAAAATTGAGACCTAAAATGCTAATTAAGTCCTGTGGTCATGACCAATCAAACCCCGGGGTGGAGTAAAGGGAAGGACACTCAATGCTCACAAATGTATATAAGCACTTGCCTAAAGATTAATAAACAAGCTCCTGCTTGACAAGACTCCCTGCCTCCTTGGTGGTTCCTTGGGAACAGAGGGTTGGGGTGGCAGCACACTCCCCTTCCTTGGCCCCCATCGTGCTACGTGAGGGGAAGGACCCCCACAAGGCTGGCTGACTGGCACACCTCAGTGGTCCTTCTGTCTCCACCTCCTCAGCACTGGGATTACAGGCATGCATTGCCACACTCAGCTTTACATGGGTGCTGGAGATGGAACAGATATGCTTGTCCAATGAGTACTTAGTGCGTACATTACTGAGCCAGCTCCTCAGCCCTTTGCTAATTATTCTTTTTTAAAAATGAAGCTCCCGGGGCTGGAGAGATGGCTCAGTGATTAAGAGCACTGACTTCTCTTACAGAGGACCTGGGTTCGATTCCCAGCACCCACATGGTGGCTATGAACCATCCTTAACTCTAGTTCCAGGGAATCTGAAGCCCTTGTCTGACCTCCGTGGCATTGCACGACATGGGTGCACTCACATACATGCAGGGAATACATTCATAAACATAAAGTAAAAATAATAAAAATTTTTAAAAAAATTAAATAAAAAATGAAGCTCCCTCATCTTTTAGATAGACCCACTGAAGGGGTACTCCAATTGCCTCACACTGCATCGCTATTCAGCATGGAAGAAGCCAGAGCAGTCTGTGTCCTGATTCCCTACTGGCAATTTGGGTAACCCCTTCAGAGGATGGTGTGATAAGAATAGGAGGTAGGAATTGGTTAGGAAGTTAAGATAAAGACTCCAAAGAAAAGTAGCCAGTTTCTTGGCTAAAACTCACACTGTCCTTGGGCCTCTTAGGAACCTACCCTATTCCAAAGGCCAAAAATGTCAAAAATATTTGGGAGCTTTTATCTAATCCTTAAAAGATTTTAGGGTTACCACTTCAGAAGGGGGGATGTTGCAGTAGACAAAAGCCCCATGTCTCAAAAAGACAAAAAAAATAAATAAATAAATAAATAAATAAATAAAATAAAGAAGAAGAAAGAATACATGAAGTCATCAGAAAAAAAGTGATGGGGAGATATGGGAGGATTGGAGGGGAGGGAGTGGGCATGGATTTGATCAAAACACCTTATATGCATGTATGAAATTCTCAATATTTATTTAAAAAAATTAAGCTCCCTCATGCAACAGAGGGCAATGAATGCAAAAGGCCACAAATGGCCAAAACATAGAGAATAAGAGTCTGCAGAGTGTGGGTCCCTGGACAGCACTCTTCTATTAAACTTCACTCACCCAGGGCTCAGGGACCACTGCAGAAGAGGGGGTGAAAGGATTATAATATCCAGGGGAGGAGGTGCATGACTATATGGAAACAGAATCTTACAGGCCCCTGTGGAATTGCTCATATGAATCTACTGCAAAGTTGTCAGCACACACAAGACCCAAGCAAACTCAAGCAGACAAAAACCCAGCACAGAACTGGGGAAATGGGTAGCAGATCCCAACATTAGCAGAAGAACTATTGGCAGCTGATTACTACTGAGTGAGGAGGAGTTGGTCTTCTTTAAGTGAGTCTAGATATGCTGACTAGACCCCAGTGGATGAACTTGCACTGAGGGATGTCTGGGTATACTAACTTGACTTGATAGGCTTAATATATATAACAGAATGCATGAAATCCTGTGAGGTGGGTTACTGGGGCGGGGGGTTGGATGGGGAAAGGGGTATAAATGATCAAGATGTTTTGTATGAAGTGCACAAAAATTCAATAAAATATACATATAATTTTATTTATGTGTGTGTGTGTGTGTATTTGTGCTACAGTGTGCTTATGGAGGTCAGAGGACAAAATGCTGGGGTCAGTTCTCTCCTTCCACCAGGCAGGTCCTGGGACTGAACTCAGATTGTCAACTTGGTAGCAAGTACCTTTATCCACTGTGCCATCTTCCTGGTTTCTTGTTATTCTTAACCTTTCCAAGCTAACAGCTTGGAACCAATATAATCCTGAATTCCATGCTGGAGCTAGAGTAAGGCTCTGTTACCCATGGCTCTTGGGGGTCATGGTAATACACCCTTGAACCAGCTGTAAATCTAACCCACAGGCCTAGACTTATTTTGAGGATAACCTGGTGCCTATATGCTATGACTATGCTAGAAGATGCTGTGAGATGAAGCTAATATCAAGAATGGAAGGTAAATTCCTGGTGCTGATGGTAAGGGAGTCTGCTCAGAAAGCTCTATATACCACTGTAATGTGGGTGGGTTTTTTTTTTTATAGTTTAGTATGGTGGGAAACTATTATGAGAGAAAACAGACCAAGGTTACTCAGAAGCAATTATGTGGCAGTTGAAACTCAAGGCCACATGCTAGTTAACCTTATACATAAACTGGTGAAGAATGCATGCAGAAGTCATGAATTTGATGGAGAAAATTATTTTTAAAGACTGAAAATTATCTTCCCTAGTCATTGACTAATTATGTAGTAACTTGGTATAACAAGACAATAGATCCACATACTCTATTCCAAAGGGCAACATATGCCAAATTTATGCAAAATTGATGTTTATCGAACACCGACATGTTTTAAACACTAGTTCAGGACAAATTTATAAACAGTATCTTAGCTGTTACAATTACAAATATTATCTTAACTGCCATTACCAATGTTACAAACAGTATCTGTACTGTCACTACTTAATCTCAGTTTACTGATGAGGAAGGTAATATTCAAAGCCTAGGGCATTTAGCAGAAACAACAGAGAGCCACTTTGATGAAAAGCCAGACTAAGCTCTGGCCAACCTCCTACCAGAGCTTTGATCTTAGTGCTTAAAGTGTGTCAATGTTCAATAAATATCCATTAAGTATAAATTTGATAGATTTAACCTTTTAGAATGCAGTGTGTGCAAAAATACCTTTATCATCTGTAATCTTTCCTTCCATGGATGAGTCTTATTTAAAATGAAAAAAAAAAACCCTGAATTCAATAATAAATGAATTGCTAAAATTTCATAGGTAAGTCAAGTCTGTTATGTCCTGAATACACACAAAAATTCTTGCAGCTAAAAGCATTTCCTTGTATGTGAAATTAGGGCTTTGACTACATGCCAAGCCATTCACAAAATAAATGTCAAATTCTAGGCTGCCACTTATCCTCTTAGAAGCTTTCTGAGAAAATTAATGAGTTTATCTAAGAATTGGTTGAACTCAAGTAAATTTTCACTGAGCTGTTTGATTGCTCTCTGTTAGGTGGATTAGAGGTTATTGGAGAGGGGTCACAGTCAGCAGCACTTCTGATGGCCAGCAAACAGTGAGCCGGCACAAAAATGCAGGGAAGGGAAATCACTCCACATGCGGATTAAGTTTTTAATTGGTTTTCTCTAGGCACTTTCGGACTCTATTCAGGAGCTAATTCTGAGTTTCAAAGAAATATTTGATGAGTATCTCATGGCCATTTAGGGCTTTCTATTTTACATTCATAAATATTTATTAGACACATTACCAGTGTCTAAAAGCAGTCTAATAAATATTTACCAAGAACAGCCAGCTATTAGACTTAACTTAATGCTTCCAACTGTGTTAGTTTTGGCTGTGAATGTGCAAATTAATAGGCTTGCTTAGGGATTCTAAACTGAGAAGGGCAGAAGTAGAATTGCAGGAGGAAGCTATTTAAAAATTAGCAAGAAAAGGACAGGCCAATAGGAAGTAGTGACTAAACTCTCCCCATCTCTAGCTACCATCCAACCTCCTTCCTCTGCTCACATGTCCTAGGGTTAGGGCTGATCATTTTGTCTTCCCTGAACTTCTGAACTAATGATGCAAAAAAGCAAGGGATTGCAAAGAGTCCTTGAATGGCTCAGTGGAGTGCATAATGGGGCAGGGGACAGTGGAGACCGAGGCAGTGGCTCTTGTCCACAGTGAGGGGAAGCAGTATGTATCTCACAGGCACTGAGTCTGTGTGGTCTGAACATAGTGAGCTGGCTAGCTGTGTGCTTTTCTTGAGTTTCCTGGTTGCAGGATCTTAAGTCTGGTCCTCCACCCCCTCTTTGGATTTTGGGAGCTACCAAAATTGTAAGTTCTTTTCTGCAAAATAAGGGAGAATCCATCTCTACAGCTTGCAAATAAGAATGATAGAGCAACTCACTGAAGTTTCAAAAGGCTTATGTTAGGCACAACAACAACAAAAGTCCTATGAATTAGATTTGGTGTGTCATGTACTAATTTTAGTCCTTTGTCATGTACTAATTTTAGTCATCTTCTTAATAAAGTTGGAGAAAATACAATGAAGCTCAGTAAAGTTAGATTTCATTTTTTCCTTCTAGTTATCAAAGAAATGCATCATCTTATCTTTTTGAAATGGCATTTAAAACAGAATAATCATTGTCAATTTATTCTTTAACAAAGTGCTATAGTTTCAGGGGCTGGGGTGGAAGGACTAGTCTAAACGACACAATAATTTGAACTCTTTTTCTTTCTTTTCTTCTCTCTCTCTCTCTCTCTCTCTCTCTCTCTCTCTCTCTCCTCTTTTAATCGACACTATATTTTTATCTCTCTTTCTTTCTTTTTTTCTCTCTCTCTCTCTCTCTCTCTCTCTCTCTCTCTCTCTCTCTTTAGGCAGGGTTTCATATAGTCCAAGTTGGCCTCAAACTTGTTATGTAGCCAAGGATGCACCTGAATTTCTGATCCTCTTTCCCTACCTTTCAAGTATTTAAATTAATTATAAACATACACAATCAGCCCAAAACTTCACAAAATGATACCCCTGACAAGCAGGGTAGAAAATGGATATTCCTAATATCCAGAATAGTGGTGTTGCCCAAGGAGAAAGAGAAATGCTTGGAAAAAGACAAAGGACTCTTTTTCCTTTGTTTTAATATACTTATCAGTAAATGTCTACTTTGGGCAAAACACTGTGTTAACAATCTAGAGAATCTCAATGAAATATGGGTTATACAATTACCCACCCATTCACTTCTCAAATGTTTTTTAACTGGGCCTTCCTTTTGGATTCAAAGACATGCGAGGCATAGTCTTTCTCTGGGACATGTAGATCATAGGTAAAAATCATTTACAGTTCACCCAACTAAAGCCCTGTGTGTTTTATACTATCCAGAAGATTTATTTATTAGTTTATATATTTAATAGTAGTTACCACCACACATGGAACTACTTTTATTTTATTGGTATTCACTTTATTTTTAGTGTTCTATTATTTTTATTTTACGTGTTACGAGTGTATTGCCTGCAAGACTGGAAGTACACTTGTGTCCTGCAGTACCCACAGAGGTCAGAAGAGGGCATTGGATCCTCTGTAACTGGAGTTAAAGATGGTTGTTAACCACCATGTGGAAGCTGGGAACTGAACCCAGGTCCTTTGCAAGAGCATCCAGTGCTCTTAACTGCTTAGCCATCTCTCTAGCCCCTTGAATTCACTTTATTATCTTAAGTCTAATGATATAAACAGTATATGATCAGGGCATTATAAATAAATTCAGATTATACAGGGAAAGATGTGTTCCCAAAGGTAACAGATACAGGTATATTAATTAAAAATATGACCATGTTCTTTCTAAAATGGCTTGTAAAACTATTCTTTTTAAAAATGAAGAGATTACTTATGGGCTTCAAAAATAAACTGTGGGACTGGATAGAAAGCTCAGCAGTTAAAAGTGCTTACTGCTCGTCAAGAGGGCTTGAGTTTGATTCCCAGCTCACACACTGGGTGGCTCACTACTGCCTGTAACTCCAGCTCCAGGGGAATTTGATGTCCTTGTCTGGCCACTGTGGGAACCTACACATATGTCATATACTCTCTCTAACATACATACATATGAATAAACTTAAAAAAAAATAAAGAGAATGTGACCTCACTCCAGTCAGAATGTAAATCATCAAGAACACAAAACAAATGCTGGAAAGGATGTGAAGACAAAGGAAATCATTAACCACTCTTGCTAGGAATGTAAACTGCTGCAGCTACTGTGATCATAGGGAGGTTCCTCACAAAACTGAAGATAGAACTACCATACAATCCAGCCACATCTCTCCAGGGTATGTACCTGAAGGAATCAAAGTTGGTATACAATACCAATAACTGGATTCCTATGGTTGCTGTAGCACTATTCACAAATTAAGTGATGGAGTTGGCCTAGATGCCCATTATGGATGAATGGATAAAGAAAATGTATGTAGGGGCTGGAGAGATGACTTAGCAGTTAAGAGCACAGGCTGCTCTTCCAGAGGACCTGGGTTTGGTTCCTAGCGCTTACATGGTAGCTAACAACCATCCATAACTCCAGTTCCAGGGGATCTTATACCTTCTTCTGGCCTCTGCAGGAACTGCACACATTGGTGCACCTACATACATGCAGGCAAAACACTCATGCACACTTAAAAAATGTATGCATATACAATAGAGTATTGTTCAGCCATGAAGAAGAACAAAATCATGTTATTTTTTAGGAAAATGGGTGAAACTAGATATCATCATGTTAAATGAAATAATCTAGAGCCAGAAAGACAAATATTCTATGTTTTCTCATATATGGGGAACTATCAGGGACGTCAAGGGCCAGCATGGTGGGGGAGGAAGACACATGTGGCTAATGGGGAGTAGATATGATCAAAGTACATTATATGCATATATGAAAACATCATAGTGAAACCCATTATTCTGTATAATTAATAAACACCAATAGAAATAAAGCATAATACATCAGAATTGAATTGACCATGTGAGGCTCTCCTGATTAAAGAGAATAGGATTTCTAAAAATTGAAAAATTGTCATAAAAATCTATTAACTGTAAGATTATGAGAGCAGTCTAGTAAGAGTTTAGGGGAAAATCTGTGAGGCCTAAAGCTAATTACTTTTGCATATTTCCTACATTTTGTGTTTCATCATTATTGCATCAAAAAATGTTAATATTAAAAAAAATCCCTGCCCCTGACTATTTAGTGTCTTAAATTTCTTACAAAAGAGAAAGATTATGAATAAAATTCAGAATAAACAAACCCCAAAGTGGACTGGGAAAATGGTTCAGTGGGTAAAGGTACTTGCTGCCAAGCTTGATAACCTGAGTTTGAGCCTAGGACCCACATGGTGGAAGGAGAGAACTGACTCCCATACACATGTTCCATCCCCCCAAAAATGTAAAAAAATCCTTTTTTTTTTTTTTTCCGGTCTTTTTGAGACACAAATTCAAAACAACTGAAGGAGAATAAGAAGCACAAAATGCTGGTTAGAAAGGAGAAAGGAAGAGGTAGTGTCCATCATTTGGTTTCTCTCATAATGTCGACGAAGCACAGTAGCTCTCCAGAGAACCTCCAGTGAGTACCAAAATCCGTTAGGAATGTGTTTGGCAAAAAAAAAAAAAAAAAAAAAAAATGAGGAGGGACCCAATAGAGGGATGCTTTTGGAAGCTCTCATCAAGAAATTCCAATGGACTCT
>NW_008345739.1:89227-90915 GCF_000622305.1 Nannospalax galili
CTGCATAATGATTTCTAGGTGCCCCCCCCCAAAAAAAGCAAAAAGCAGGAGACAAACTAGCAGTGGTTTAAACAAATAAAGTTGTTTCTTCTTCATGACATAGAAAGAATCTGAGTGTGGGGAGCCCAGGATCCCTGCCTGTGCATAAAGACTGTCAGGATGCTAGCTCTCTAGTCTCTGGGAATCACATGTGTATTCCAGGCTTTTAAAGAGACAGAAGAGCAAGGGGTTAAAGAGTGAGTGCAAAGGATGCAAACTAGCAGTGGTTTAAACAAATAAAGTTGTTTCTTCTTCATGACATAGAAAGAATCTGAGTGTGGGGAGCCCAGGATCCCTGCCTGTGCATAAAGACTGTCAGGATGCTAGCTCTCTAGTCTCTGGGAATCACATGTGTATTCCAGGCTTTTAAAGAGACAGAAGAGCAAGGGGTTAAAGAGTGAGTGCAAAGGATGCAGCCTGTGAATCTGAGCCTTTTTATAGGGAAAGCTTTAGCTTTCCTGGAGGACTGCCACAAAGACTTTCGCTTGCCATTTTTTTTGTGGGTTTTTTTTTTCCTTAACAAATAGTGTTTCATTGGGGCTCCTAGAGAGAGAAGTTGGGTGTGGATAGAATGAGCCAGCCAGCCAGCCTGCAGTGGGGACTGAAGAACTTGTACTTTTATAAATTAAACCTCTAGGGCCTAGAGAGATGGCTCACTGGTTAAGAGCACTGGCTGCTCTTGCAGAGGACCTGGGTTTGATTCCCAGCACCTACACAGTGGCAATGAACCATCCTTAACTCCAGTTCCAGTTCCAGGGGAATCTGATGTCCTCTTCCGACCTCTGAGGCATTTCATGACACGGTGCACTCACACACGTGCAGGCACTACATTCATACACATAAGATAAAAATAATAAAATATTTTAAAAATGATTCACTATTTCATATATATATGCTGGGAGCCTGAGGCTCAGCCATTTCTCAAAACTGCTGACAGACCTGAGTTTGTGACCTGTCCATTCAGTCCACAACTTTGGCTCGCAGCCGGGGCCAACAGCCGGGGCCCACAACCTTGGCCCACGGCCTTGTTCTCTTTTCCAGTAAATAGCCCTGTTCTCCAGTAATCAGTAGATTCCTCCCTTAGAGTACGTCAGGGCCCCTGTGTTCTGACTGATGTAATTATTTGCAGTCTTTGCTCCTTTGTTTTCATTTTCTATTTAAACTCATGCTTGTGCTTTAATAAACGAGACTTTATCAGAGCCCTGTCTTGTCTCCATTTCTCTTGCCGCTTGCCTCATCCACGTCCCCACTCCCCAATCCAGGTATTTCGTGGCAGTTTCCGCGGGTCGGAACCGAGTCATGCTGCAGAGTGGCCTCCTGCAGAGTGGCGCCCAACGTGGGGCCTGGATACTGGGGACAGCGTGAGGGACACAACGGAGGAAAAAGGGGTGTGTACCCGCTCAAATAATTCGGAGACGCTGTGGGAGCCTGCCGCGACTGAGCCGAAGGTAAGTTGGTCATTCAATCATGGAGCAAGAATTAAGCCAGCATCAGATTTATGTGATACAGTTAAGAGAAGCTCTGCAGGCAAGAGGAGTAAAGGTTAAAACTGAGGATTTATTTCATTTCTTTGATTTTGTAAAGGACATTTGTCCCTGGTTTCCCCAGGAGGGGGTTATAGATATAAACAGATGGAGAAGGGTGGGAGA
>NW_008345739.1:90991-92286 GCF_000622305.1 Nannospalax galili
GCTTTTTCTTATTGAATCTAATAAGAGAGTTAATAGATAAGAGAGATGAACATGAACCAGTGGTGGCAGCGATTGCCCGAGCTGAAGAGATTTTTAGAAATAGTTCTAAGTCAGAGTTGAGGGAAATTCCCAAGGATGAGCCTGACTTAATTTCCCTTGAAGATGAGGATTCTCCTAAAAATTTAAAAAAGGAGTCTTTAGAGTCAGTTAAAGAAAGGAGAATCAAGAGGATGCCCAAAAGTCTAAGAAAGAACATATTCATATTTATCCTCTTTTACCAGGAGCTGTCTGCCTAACCTCGGATGCAGATGGCGCAGAGTCTGAGAGAGAGGGGTTGATTTGCAAAACTGAGACTAGATCATTAACTGGCCATGAGAGGCAAGAATGTGACCGCCCTCCTTCTTATAGTGTACCGCCTGCTCCAACTATCATGGCAGTGATAGATCCTAGATCAGAATCAAGGGAACAGATAGAACAGTTGCAGGAACAAATTAAGTTGGAGGAAATACATCAGTCACCGATAGTCAAACAAATTAAGCTAGAAGAGATGCATCAGTTGCTGATACTTAAATTACAAAAGCTTAGAACAGGTAGAGGTAGCGAGGTTGTTGTAGATAGAGAAAGAGCTCGCCCAGCCCCCAGGGGACCTGGCCTTCACTCATATAAAGAGAATTTTAATGAACCTGATAGGCTTCCCTCCCATATGGAGACTTTTCCCGTAACGGAAAGAGTAGATGATCAGAGGCAGGCATGGCGACATCATACAGGACTTGAATTTCCACTAATCAAAGAATTAAAAACTGCTGTGTCTCAGTATGGAGCTACAGCTCCATATACCTTGGCTATCTTAGAAGGTGAGGCTGAAAAATGGCTAACTCCTATTGATTGGAATACATTGGTAAAAGCAGTCCTTAGTGGGGGTGATTATTTGTTATGGAAATCAGAGTATTTTGACAACTGTAAGGAGACAGCTAGAAGGAATCAACAAACTGGAAATGGATGGGACTTTGATAAGTTAGCAGGCAAAAGTCAGTATGGGACTAATGAATGACAGATGCAATATGATGCAGGTCTTTTTGCACAAATTCAAGTTGCGGCCACTAAAGCATGGAGAAAACTTCCAGTTAAAGGGGACCTGGGAACTTCTCTCACTTCAGTCAAGCAGGGGTCTGATGAGCCATTTGCAGATTTTCTTCATCGGTTAATGACCGCAGCAGGGAGAATATTTGGAAATGTTGATGCAGGGCTAGAGTATGTGAAACAGTTGGCATATGAAAATGCTAATCCTGCCTGCC
>NW_008345739.1:92681-95325 GCF_000622305.1 Nannospalax galili
AAAGTTCCAAGATTATGTCCCAGATGTAAAAGGGGAAGACATTGGGCTAACGAATGCAGGTCCAAGACTGATGTCAAAAGGAGACCTCTACCTCCATGTCAGGGAAATGGGGGGAGGGGCCAGCCCCAGGCCCCGAAACAAGCTTTTGGGGCAGTCAGTTTCGTTCCCTCCGGCAACAACAATCTTTTTCAGACCTTAACCGAGCAACCCCAGGAAGCGCCTATCTGTTGTGCCTGAGATAATTGATGCAGACTATACTGGGGAAATAAAAATTTTAGCCCATGCTACTGACAATATAGTCACCATTCCACAAGGGGAACATATTGCTCAGATAATTCTAATACCCCTGGTTAATTCCAATCATTTCATTTAGGGAAAAAGCAGAGGAAATAAAAACTTCGGTTCATCCGATGCTTATTGGGTCCAAGCCATTACTCACAAAAAACCTACATTGACTTTATGGCTTAATAGAAAAAAATTCGATGGCCTCATCTATACTGGAGCTGATGTTACTATTATTTCTGCTGAGGCCTGGCCTGTAGCCTGGCCCACAGTTGAGACTTTGACTAATTTAAAAGGTATAGGACAGAGCCATAACCCAAAACAGAGTTCAAAATTTCTCACTTGGAAAGATTCTATGAATAATTCTGGTTTGATTAGGCCTTTTGTGGTTCCTTATTTACCAGTAAACTTATGGGGAAGAGATCTGCTTTCACAAATGGGAATTGTGATGTGTAGTCCGAATGATGTTGTTACTGCACAGATGCTTGCTCAGGGCTATAACCCTGGCAGGGGATTAGGAAAAAGAGAGGATGGAGGATTATTTCCAATACCAATCCAAGGCCAAAACGATAAGCGAGGCTTGGGAAATTTATGATGGCGGCCATTGACAACTCTGCACCCTCAAACTATGTGGATCATATAACCTGGCGATTGGATCATCCGGTTTGGGTAGCTCAATGGCTGCTTACAGCAGAGAAGTTGGCACAGCCACTCATTTGGTGCAGGAACAACTTGAGGCAGGGCACATTGAAGAGACTTATTCTCCGTGGAATACACCCATATTTGTTATTAAAAAGAGGTCAGGAAAATGGAGATTATTGCAAGACTTGAGGGCAGTCAATGCTACTATGGTCCTCATGGGAACTTTTCAGCCAGGTTTGCCTTCTCCAGTTGCCATACCACAAGGATACTTTAAGATAATAGCAGATCTTAGACTTTTTTTTCACTATTCCCTTATATCCTCAGGATCATAAACACTTTGCTTTTAGCCTTCCTTCTATTAATTTTACAGAACCTATGAAGAGATACCAGTGGAAGGTTTTGCCTCAAGGAATGGCCAATAGCCCTACCCTTTGTCAGAAGTTTTTAGCCACAGCTCTTCAAAATACTAGAAACACTTGGCCATCCATGTACATAATCCATTATATGGATGATATCCTGATAGCAGGTGCATCAGGGGAAGCGGTGTTACAATGTTATGCTCAGTTAAAATCAGATTTATCTGACGCAGGTTTACAAATAGCCCCTGAAAAAGTACAAACACAGGATCCCTACTCTTATTTGGGTTTTCAAATTAATGGGTAGAAAATAACTAATCCAAAGGTTATCCTTAGACTTGATAAACTGCAAACCTTGAATGATTTCCAAAAATTATTAGGTGATATTAATTGGTTACGTCCTTATTTAAAATTGACCATTGGTGATTTAAAGCCCCTTTTTGATATTCTTAAAGGGGATGCAAATCCAACCTCACCCAGAGCACTTACTGAAGAGGCCAGAGTCGCCATATGTAGAGTTGAGGAAGCAATTGCTAATCAGTTTGTTACCAGTATAGATTATTGCAAGCCCTTATGGCTCGTGATTTCTAATACTCGACTATTGCCTACAGGTCTTCTTTGGTAGGAGCCTGATCATCCTATTATGTGGGTACATTTACCTGCCTCTCCAAAAAAGGGTATTGCTTCCATATTATGATGCAGTAGCTGACTTAATGATTATTGGTCAGGATCACAGTCATAAATATTTTGGGGTGGAACCTCTTCATATTGTACAACCTTATACCAAGGATCATATTGACTGGCTTCTTCAGAATTCAGAAACTTGGCTAATAGCTTGTGCTAATTTTTCAGGGGTTTTAGATAACCATCACCCACCTGACAAGCTCATTCAATTCTATAATTTGCATACCTTCATTTTTCCACGCATTACTAGCCATCAACCTTTACCTACTGCCTTGTTAGTTTTTATGGATGGTTCTTCCAATGGCATGGCAGCTTATACTTGGAACGATCAGGTTGTGCGGTTTTGAACCAACAATACCTCTGCACAACTAGTGGAACTGTCTGTGATTATATCAGTTTTCTCTACGTTCCCTGATATACCTATTAATATATACACTGACAGTGCATATATAGCTCATGCTGTACCTCTTTTAGAAACTGTTCCTATAATTGGGCATATTTCTGAAGCTGCAGATCTTTCTCATCAGTGCCAGCACCTCATCTGCCAGAAGACAGCCCCATTCTTCTTAGGACACATTCGAGCGCACTCTAACCTTCCGGGGCCTTTAACAGCCGGCAATCAGGTCGCAGATGCAGCCACCAAACTTGTTGCTATTGCTGCTCCTTCTAATATTGCTCAA
>NW_008345740.1:0-850 GCF_000622305.1 Nannospalax galili
CAAAGAAGGTGGGAGGTGAGGATCAACTCCTGAGGTCTCCCTTTGATCTCCGCACATGTGCTGTGGCATGTGCATGCCCACATTCGTACACATAAACACATACATGATGTACATGTACACACAGCATACGCATATCGTATGCATGGACACACACATACATCTTTGAATAAGAGGAATCGGGTTGGAGAGATGGCTCAGCGGATAAGAGCACTGGTTGATCTTGCAGAGGACCCAGATTCCATTCCCAGTACCCATGTGGGTACTAACAACCATCCTCAATTCCAGTTCCAGAGGATCTGATACCCTCTTCAGGCATGCACAGGTATTGCACACGCATGGTACACTTGTGTACACACAGGCAAGACACTCATAGACACAAAAGAAAAAATAGTAATGTATTAGAAATACAATTTTTAAAAAACAAATCACTCCTATATGTACCCAAAATTAGAACTTCACAATGATTAGACACTGTATCTTTTTTTTCTTCCCATTTACCAGTTGTCGTAGTTAATTTTCTATTGTGATGAAAATACTGACCAAACCAACTTGGGGAGGAAAGGGTTTACTTGGCTTATGGGTCACGATCCGTCGTCAAGGGAAGTCACAGTAAGAACTCAGGGAAGGAACCTGGAGGCAGGAGCTGGAGCACAGGCCATGGAAGAACACTGCTTCCTGGTTTGCTCACCTGACCCGTGCTCAGCCTGCTTCCTTATCCAACACAGGCTCACCTGCCCATGGGTGGCACTCCCCACGGTGGGCTGGGCCCTCCCACATCACTCTACAATCAAGAAAATGCCCCCAGAGACATGGCCACAGGCCAGTCCAATGGAGGCAATTCCCCAGTTGA
>NW_008345741.1:0-532 GCF_000622305.1 Nannospalax galili
TACTGGTTGGTGGGGGTTGATGTTCCGAGCTCCCGCTGACACTACTATTCTTTGGAGGCCCATAACAGTGAGCTTATCAGCAGGAATCCTTTCATGTTCAGCTCAGCTGTAGCTTCAAGGGATTAGCAGGATTTTGCCGCAACTCCCACTTCTTCACACAGGATTCAGGGTCCTCGAGAGGCAGGGCTTTCCGAACGTGGGTGTGGTGGACCCAGGGAGCAATACCGTCAACCTTTAAAGCAGTGGGGGTGGTAGACAATACAACATAAGGTCCCTTCCATCTGGGTTCAAGAGTTTTTACTTTGTGTCTTTTTACCCAGACCATATCCCCTTGGACTATGCCATGCCCCACAATTGGGGTTCTCTCCCCTTCATAGTATGCTTTGATTAGGGGCCAAATTTCCTGCTGTACTTTGGCAAGGGATTGCAACACATTTGAATAGTCAGGGACTGACTTCTCTTTCCCTGGGGGCTGCGCTCGCCAGGTTATTGGCAGAGGGGCCCCATACATTATTTCAAAGGGAGTTAGACC
>NW_008345742.1:0-1252 GCF_000622305.1 Nannospalax galili
TTATTTTTATTTTATGTGTATGAGTGTATTGCCTACATGTATATAAACCCATTCATGTCGTGCAATGCCCATGGAAAACAG
The DNA here is from genome assembly GCF_000622305.1 of Nannospalax galili. Classification (NCBI taxonomy): domain Eukaryota; kingdom Metazoa; phylum Chordata; class Mammalia; order Rodentia; family Spalacidae; genus Nannospalax; species Nannospalax galili. The sequence goes on from NW_008345742.1 coordinate 82, forward strand.
AAGAGGGCATTGGATCCCCGGGAACTGGATTTACAGATGATTGTTAGCTGCCATATGGTGCTGGGATTTGCAAGAGCAGCTAGTGCTTGTAACTGCTGATCCAGCTCTGCAGTCCTAAAAATTATTTTAAGATATATCTTTGGGGAAAAAAATCAGGATTGTGTGTATGTGTGTGGTTTTTGTTGTTGTTGGACATTTCCTTCCCTTTTCCTGTTTATGCCTCAGATCACCTGGTATAAGAAGATAGAAAAGTTACTAGTTTTTGATGTGAAAACAGGAATGAATGCAATCCACGGGGATGTGGGAGGCTTGGTGGTGGTATGTGAGAAGGTTGGTATGTCCCACAGGCAGGCCTTTTTGCAGATAAGGTCCTGGGTAGGGAGAGCCACTGTCCTGCCAAATGGGTCAAGAGGACATTTTGCTTTTATTGGCTGTTAACTTGTAACTAACCATTGAGTAGACTCAATGGTACCAGAGTTAGTTAAGTACATTAAGTTTTAGAAATTTCTATTATGGATTTTTTGTTTCTTTGTTTGAGACAGGGTCTTGCTTAGTAGCCCAGGCTGGCGTTGACCTCTTGATATCCCCACCCTTAGTCAGAATTACAGGCATAGCAATTTTTTTTTTTAGTTTATTCTTTTTTATTGAATTTTTGAGATTTTCACACAATTTGATGGTATTTAGATCCCCTCCATATATGTACCCCACTTACTGTCCCCACCCAACTTCATGTACTCTATCATATATATAAAGAACTATAGAGTCTAATTTGTGTCCCCAAATGTCTTTCAGTATGGGTCTAACCACTGGCGCCTGGTTAACCTACCAAGAGTCCCATCCTTGAAAGAGATTGTCTCTCCTGCTCCCAGCAGCCAAAATTCCTTAGGTTGGTTTGGGATCTCTTACCCACTTCCCCATGTCTATTCTGGGATTTTGTCTGGTTTGAACTTGCACGAGACTTGTGCATGCTGTCATCATTGCTGTGAGTTCATATGAACTGCCCAGCTATTTGGAAAACTGTTTCCTTGGGGTCATCTACCACCCCTGGCCCTTACAATCTTTTCATCTCCTCTTCCACAATGATTAGTGCCTTGGGAGGCCAAAGTTTGATTTAGGTGTCTGATTCTGTAGCCTCTTGCTCTCTCTACACATTGGCCAGTTGTGGGTTTCT
>NW_008345742.1:5366-6349 GCF_000622305.1 Nannospalax galili
ATAGCTCAGTAATTAAAAGCATTTACTGCTCTTGCAGAGGACCCAGATTTGGTTCCCAGCACCCATGTAGTGGCTCACAATCACCTGTAACTTCAGTTCCAGGCAATATATGACACCCTCTTCTGGCATTCTCAAGCCATTTAAAAAAAAAAAAAAACCAGAATGAGGGGTTGTAGCTCGGTAGTACAGCACTTGTCTAGCAGGTATGAGACCCTGAGTTTGATCCCTAGCACACAAAAAGGAAAGAAGGAAAGAAAGATTTTTAAAAAGACGGGAAAGAGAGAAGGAAGGGACGGAGGAGAGATAGAGAAAAGAAAGAGAGAAAAGAAAAAAAAAAAGAAAAGAAAGAAAGAAGAAAGAAAAGGAAAAAAGTTTTCTTTGCATGCTGGGTTCTGACCCCTACGCTAGTCGTAGGCTCATCAGTGCCTCTTCCCATCCCACTAGCCTTTTCTGGGTTTCCTTTGGTTCTCTTGGATAAAATTTCCAGGTGAGCACACTGCCATCCTTAACGCCTGGGTTATCTCAGTACAGTAGAGGTCTTCTTCCTCCACGTCTTTGCTTCGTATGTGCCCACCTTCTCCCAAAGCTTCTCTCTATTGGCTTCTGCTCCTCCAGGCTCCATGAGAACAGCCCCTACTACATACAGTACCTCCTGGCAGCTCCCCTGAGCAGCACGATGGGCACCACAGTGTGGCTGCTTGGGCTGCAGGGTTGGAGAAAGTGTGTGACATGGTCTGCCTGTCACTGAACATTTTCTCTGTTTTCCTGAGTCCTTTGGAGGCCAAAACCTGAAGCGCGCGGGGGTCATACTTCGAAGAAGGATCCTTATCCAGCTCCTGTGCTGCTTCCCTTGTTCGGCGGTCTTCATCAACACTGAGCACCTCCTCCTCCTCTTAAGACAGGACCCAGAAGCAGCCAGGTGAGCTCCAGTCCACAGTCCTGGGTGGGTAAGAGGCAGACCCTCCCAGATGCTCGGCAAAGTG
>NW_008345743.1:0-244 GCF_000622305.1 Nannospalax galili
CTGAAGGAAATGCCATAGCAGATGAGGTAGCCACCACTGGAACTTTCTCTGTCAGCATAACAGATGCCCAAAACCTCCACCATACCACCCACATTAATTTGCAAGGGCTCCATCTCAGATTCCCCCACATTCCCCTCAAACAACTTAAACGCATGGTTAGAACCTGCTCTTCTTGTGCATCAATGATATATAACCCTGCTATGCAACAAGTGGGCACCAATCCTAGAGGACTAAAATCTAATGC
>NW_008345744.1:0-354 GCF_000622305.1 Nannospalax galili
AGGTCTGCTATTCTCCATGTTAATATTCAATCTTTTAAATTAATTAAGGAGTGGGAGCTGGAGAGATAGCTCAGCAGTTAAGAACACTGGCTGTTCTTGCAGAAGACCCAGGTTTGAATCCCAGCACCCACATGGCAGCTAACAACTGTCTGTAACTCCAGTTCCAGGGGATCCAACATCCTCTTCTGTCCTCCGCAAGCATTGCATGGCACAATTGCACTTACCTACATGCAGGCAATACATACATACATGTAAAATAAAAATAAATTAAATTTTTTTTAATTATAAAATAATTAAAGGATGATTTTCATTCTTCTTGAAATGAATTTTACTAAGAACCTGTTGGGTTTTTCT
>NW_008345745.1:0-4221 GCF_000622305.1 Nannospalax galili
GAAAACATTTTCACATATACAAAGCTGAGATTATTCATCCCAAGAATTTCACAAGAGACACCATATAGCCCTTCAGCCAGAGAGAAAAAACATTGGACCCAAGTACGTATCTAAGCAGGAAGGGGAGCGTGGTGGTGGATCTATGCAGAAATATGAATGAAACATACTGATATTTCTTAAAATATTGTTGTTTAATGACATAGCATGGCCCTGTAGGGTTAACAGTGTATAATGAAGAAATATGAGTAATGGAACACTTAATAGGCTGGGAAAGGGGGAAATCAAAAGGTAATGCATGTGAAAGGATATGATAGTATTTCACAGACAACTATATGAGTTAAAGAAACATCATCTAAGTCCTAGAACATCCACTGAGAGAAACAACAGTAGCAGCAAACCAAAAAGTAAAACAAGAGCCTGACGCTTGTGCTCTTGAATTGGCCTCAGTGTCTACTTGCTACTGTGAAGTGCCTGATCCTTGGGACCAGCATCACCTCTCATCTGCCCCATCCAGCAGCATCCCACCATGCCCCTTTACCTTCTCTGCCATTTCACTCTCCTTTGGTCCACCCAGACAGGTTTTGAGACCAGGCATATGGAATACCATTGTCCACATTTACCTCTAAAGCAGCTCAGAGTCTGTCCTGAGGGTATTTGTTACCATAAATGAACAAGGAAATGACTCTTATTTGTTCATCCTGTGTTTAAGACATAGCAGTGTCCCCTTGTGGGCTGGAGAGATTGCTCAGTGGTTAAGAGCACTGGCTGCTCTTACAGAGAACCTGGGTTCAGTTCCCAGCACTCACATGGAAGCTAACAGCTATCTGTAACTGAAGTTCCAGGGAATCCAATGCCCTCTTCTGACCTCCATGGGCATTGCAGGACACACATGCACTTACACGCATGCAGGCAATACACTCATACACTTAGAAATAGCAAATAAAAAAATTTTTTTAAAGAAAAAGCAATGGCCTCTTAACCAGGCATTCGAGACCCTCTAAAATTTGAGCCCAGCCACTTTTCTTATGCCCTATTGTCCTGGAACCACTGGCTTAAGCTTGGATGCTGCGTTTGTTCATCACTGCAAAACATGTTGTTCATTTTTGCAGTGCTGAGCATTGGCCCAGGGCTTGAATATGCCAAGCAAGTGTTCAGCCACTGAGCTGCATCCCGGGCCCAAGCAGGTTTGACCTTTCCCCACTCTGTGCCTTACCCCATGGTCCCTACCTCACCTGAACTCCAAGGTGCCTGCCACCTCCTCTCAGAAGCCTTCTTTGGTTATCTCAGTCAAGAAAGTTGTGGAAGTTAGGGAGGGAGGTGCTGCCACCAAGGTATCCAGGTTGTCCATGGCAATTGATGGAATATTAACTGTGCCAGTATGATCGCCCTGAGAGCCTTGTGCTGGTGACTCTGCTGCAACTGTGGCACTGTTTATTATTCCGTGGATTTTGGCCGAGTCTACACAGACTCTTGACATTTTCCAGCTGGCAAAGTTTTATTCAAAAACAAAGTAAAAACAGAACAATGTCAAAAATAAAAAAAATATGGCAGCAACCCCATAATCTGGAGGTTTCTTATGAGATCTTAATGGTTTGGGAAGAGGAAATCTCATGGGGCAAAGTCAGTATCATAGCTGATCAGCGGCAGTTGGAGGTTATTTGGATTGCAATGTTGCACATTCTCCACACACTTTGATGGGTCTTGGGCTGCACACCCACAGTTGCAGAAACTCTCCATGTTGGACTCAATACATCCTTTCACAGAGGAAAATGAAAAAACACGAGAGTCTCCCATCCCTGCAGTGAGATCAGCTTTTGCAGAGCAATACTGAGCAAGGTGAAGGGGCTTTTCAAAGCTCACAGAGAAACAGTGACACATGCAGACAGGTATTGATTTGAGTCTCTATCAATATTTCTTCAGAGGTTCACTCAATCTTGACATTATCAAAGGACAGGATTAGGCTTTTTTTTCTATTTTCAAAAGTGGTCAGAGGACTCATTTTGATAAGCCTTAGAAAATAGTTTGTCATGGCCCTGGCTTTCAAAGTCTTAGACGAGGTTTCCTTTAAAGAAAAATTCATATTATGAAAACTCTGATGTCAAAACTATCATGTTCAAGCATAAACCGAATCTACTGTGAGGTACAGCAAATGTAACATCAAGAGTTGCTCCATGGGTAAAGTGCTTGCCGTGCAAGTCTGAAAACTGGGGGTTCAGATTCTCAGAACCCATTTAAACGCTGTTGGGTGGATGCCCAACAACAACATAAATGTCAAGTGAGCCTACTGGCCTACTATAACTCTAGCACTCAGAGAACAAAGATAGAGACAGATGATCCCTAGACCAAGGTAGGTAACTAGACTCGGTGGGTTCTGGTTTCAACTGAGAGACTCTGCCTCAATGAATACAGTAGAGTGTGATCAAAGAAGACCCCTAACATTGGCCTTGCCCCCCCACACACACTCAGGTGCATGTACCCACATGTGAACATACTCAGGCATGCATACCATCCCAAAACAAATAACAGCAAGAATACGGCACATGATTGGACAGTCCTACTTGCATAAGCTTTCTCATTGGTTCTGTCTTAGCATGCATCTGTGGTCAATCCAAAGGTATTAAATCCAAGTCGACTCACTCTGCAGTGACATACGTCTATAAAGCATAGGCTCCCATAGCAAGAATTTAAATTAGATTTCAGCAGAGCCTCTCAGTCCTGAAAATTGAAATCATGAGTCGTGGTGGTAATAAAGTGATCATGAAATGTGGTCATAGCCTAGGGATAATTTTTCTGTAATTGTACTTTCATTTCTGTGATCAGTTCTTCAGCTTTGGCACAGAGAGGACACTTTCCACCTCGCAGTACAGTAGTTGTTAGATAACTTCTCCAGGAAAAGGGGAATGATCGAAGAAGGCCCATCCCAGCTACAGATATCTAACCAAACCTCTCCCTGGGCTGAAGTCTAAAGCAGTCCCATCAGGTCTCAAGGAGATATGTGAACCATATTACAGGGATTAATGGTTGGCTGGTGAACTTCTAAGAGTGATGACTGACTTGGACAAGCTGGGCAAGGGCAAAGTCCACACCTTAATCTGGTGTGCTGATAGTTGGTGCAGGCCGAGGCCCCGGGAGCTGCTGTTTCTGTATAATAACCACACATTTCTGCTGACACTCACATACTGAGTTCTTAAGCTGTGAAGTTCATGGTGACCACAAACTTCTCTGCATTACACACTCTGCCTAGACCTTTCTCTTACTGTTGCCCCCTAAGCTCATATTTAACCTTGATAGAACAGCTCCAATACTCTGGCTTCCAGTGAACTTAAGATGCCTGGAAGGTGGCACCCTGGCCTTCTTTCTCTGAAATTCTATCTTGCATTAAATCACTCACAGTATTTTATCTATTCCTTGATGTGTCCTTTGTCTCTAAGAGGAGATAGGGTCTGGAGCTGTGCTGGATAGCTTTAGTGTCAACTTGACACACCCGGGTTGAGGGAGCCTCAATTGCAGAACTTCCTACATTGGACTGACCTATAGCCATGTCTGTGGGGCATCTTCTTTCATTGCAGGTGGTGCCACATTAAATCACTCACAGTATTTTATCTATTCCTTGATGTGTCCTTTGTCTCTAAGAGGAGATAGGGTCTGGAGCTGTGCTGGATAGCTTTAGTGTCAACTTGACACACCCGGGTTGAGGGAGCCTCAATTGCAGAACTTCCTACATTGGACTGACCTATAGCCATGTCTGTGGGGCATCTTCTTTCATTGCAGGTGGTGCCACCCCTGGGCAGGTGGGCCTGTCTTGCATAAGAAAGCAGGCTGAGCATGGGCCAGGGAGCAAGCCAGTAAGCAGCATTCCTCCATGGCCTGTGCTCCAGCTCCTGTCTCCAGGTTCCTGCCCTGAGTTCCTACCTTGTGCTCCCTGATGAATTGTGACCTGGGAGATGTAAGAGAAACCATTTCCTCCCCAAATTAGTATTGGTCAGAATGTTTTGTCACAGCAAAGGAAAAGCAAACTAGAACACTGACCTACTATCTATGAAGGGGAGCCATCTGAAATGTCAAGACACAAACCTCTGAATTGTAGTCATAGAGTTAAATTACTATTAGACTAATGTATAAATATTTGGTATATTTCAGAGGTACTGTATGATTTTTCCAGATATTGGCATACTGTACAATGTTGAAGTTAGGTAAAAATACATCAGTCTTCTTACATAT
>NW_008345745.1:4459-10780 GCF_000622305.1 Nannospalax galili
CGCTTTGATTTCCAGAGAGCTGGCTGTTAAACATTTACTGGTGCATTACGAGGAAGACTTCTTATATTGACAGTGAAATTCATTTTGGGAGAAAGAAGATTTTTCCAAACAGCGACAAAGGGGGGATGCAGTGTAGCTCACTGATACTGCTCTGGTGATGGACACTCACCCAGGCAGAATGGCAGCCACCAAGGAAAGAAATATGCTGAGTATACAGACAGAGAGTGTTCTTGTATACAATTGGTGGGAATGTAAACTGCTCCAGACCTCACGGGAATCAGTGCGGAGGTTCCTTAAAACACTAAAGATAGACAATATGACCCATCTATCTACAAATAGCTATACCATGTGACCTTGTGATACCACGCCTGTGCTCAAGTCAACCTGTCGTAGCGATACTCACACATCTCCATTTACTACAGCTGTTCATAACAGCTGAGATGGGCATTCAGCGTCTGTATCTGTCCACAGAGGAATGAATAAGACACACGTGGTGTCAACATACAATGGAACTTTGTTCAGTCATAAAGAAGAAAAAAGTTAGGGTGTTTGCAAGAAAGTGGATGTGACCAGAGATGATCATACTGAGGAAACTATCAGTCTCAGAGAACAAATACTGCATGCTTTTTTCTCCTTTGAGAGTTTGAGACTTTGTACAGATACATACAATCATGTATGACAGGGACGTTGGAGGGAAACTGTCAGGTTTAAAGGGTTAAATCAAGAAGGAGGGAGAAGGGGAAAACTTTAGAATGGGGAGATGGAGTTCAAAGAACATTGTACACGTCCATGAAAATCGCCTTCTGCAACCCAGTATAATAAATTATGTTTTAAAAAGGAACTCAAGCATTTAGAAGGTCCACACAGGATGATAATCACTGAATTAATTTTGAGTGACTTTTAAAATCATCTAGGATGGAGGAAAGTCCATTTTTCTAACATGAATTTGTATAGCTCACCATTAGGAATCTAGTGATCAAGGAATCCTTTGAATAGCTGTTCCTGGGGAGTCAGGAGTCACCAGCTTCACATTGAAGCCATGTTTTATGTGGATGGGAGTTGTTCTTGACTGTGGAATATTCCTGTGTGTGTCTCAGTTTCCTCCAAGATAAGGAGTAACTACTCAATAGCTTCAGGAAGTCCTTGAAACTGACCAGATTCACCAGGCCCCTCCCTAAGGACTGCTGAGACTCACACAGACCAGGTAAGCTACCTAGAAGAGATACTCTCCAACCTGTGGGGTTGTCTGCAAGCTGTGCAGTAAGCTCCAGGTCCCCTTCCTGCTTTTGTGAACTGTCGGCCATGCTTGGTGTAATTTTGGTGATGCAGCTGTCTTTGAGTTATTTCTGCTTCTGTAAGTAACCCTTCGCCCATATGCCTGTAAGTAGCCTCAATAAAACTCATTGGTTCACCAAGTTAGACTTGGGTGGGATCTTTATTTTGGTCTGTCTTTGTTTCCCTCTGTGGGGTGAATAGATGTGCATTTGCATCTCTCCATCTCATACAATGTCCTGTGGTGATCACCATGGATGGAGTAGTTCTGTGCATAGAGGGGAGCGGATACTGGTCATGCCGTCCATTGCAATGAGCACATTGCATGGCATAGTAATGTCCCAGATTCCTTCATTTGGGATTGATGCATCCACATCTGAGATATAAGCAGCCAGAAGACATCAACAAAGAGGGCTTGATCTTTACTGAAGAGAGTCAACTTGGCCAAGATGGCACCCTTCCTTAGACAGCATACCTCCTGTAATGAGCCTACATGAAGAGAAAAGATTTTGTCTCCTTGATCCAATGCAGAATGACTTTGAAGGCGCCACGTTGTGCCAGCCAATGTTGTAGCTGCATCACCCAGCCTTTCCCTGTCCAGAGCCCTGCATCTCTCTGCCTGTGAATAGGAGATGATACTGCAGAGATCATTTCCTAGTGTCCTATGTGCCCATCACCACCAACAGTCCATTTCCTGGTAAACCCACAGCCATGATAACGAAGGCCAAACAGGGGTGACTGGGTGTCCACATGTGGCACAGTCTGAGTGTGCCTGCCTCATCGAGAAGCTTGTCTCCAATTCCCAGCATCCTTTGCAGTTAAGTTGGTGTTATGTGCCTAGATTTTTCTGGATTCTTTGTTACAGCAATGAACATTAATTCTTGACTAATCTATCCCAAACCTTTAATAACAGACCCAAATAGTCTGACCTTAAAAATCAGTCTTTTAACTCAAATGTTGCCTATTCTTTCTTAATTTTTAAAAAATATTTTATTATTTTTTATTTTATATGTATGAGTGTATTGCTATGTAAATGTACCCGTGTGATGCAGTGACTGCAGAGGCCAGAAGAGAGTGTCAGATCCCCTGGAACTGGAGTTAAAGATGGTTGTTATCCACCATGTGGGTGCTGGTAATTGAACCTAGGTCCTCTGCAAGTGCAATTAGTACCTTTGACCACTAAGCCATCTCACCAGGTGCTCTTTTTTTTAACTTTTAGTTTCAGTGTATGAGTGGTCTGCCTGCATGTATGCAAGGATACTCATGCCCACGGAGGTTGGAAGAAGGTAGCAGCTCCTTTAGAGCTGGAGTTATAGATGGTTGTCAGCTGTCATGTGTGTACACATGAACCAAACCTGGGTCCTCTGGAAGAGCAGCCAGTGCTCTTAACTGCTGAACCATCTCTCCAGTCCCAAATCTTGCCTAGTCTTAAAAGCCTAATGCAAGTTTCCTGTCTCATGAAGCTTTTCTGCTCCCTCTTAATCTCCTTTTTGGCATTTTCTTTCTGCCTCTATTTTGGGCCTTCCACTTCCTAAGACACACCATTGCAGGCACTCTGAATGTGACCACTGATCATTTGGATGGCTATGACTTACCATCGCTGGTGCTCTGAGTGTGACCACTGATCATTTGGATGGCTATGACTTACCATCACGGGTGCTCTGAGTGTAACCACTGATCATTTGGATGGCTATGATATACCATTGCGGGCGCTCTGAGTGTGACCACTGATCATTTGGATGGCTATGATATACCATTGTGGGCGCTCTGAGTGTGACCAGTGATCATTTGGATGGCCACTTCTTTCCTTGTCCTATATAACTTTCTTGATAATGAATTCCCTCAGAATTCCCTAGGAAGAAGATGGGAGGGGGGTGGGCAGAAGCGTCTACAAAGTTCATGAAAGAAGTTGTGCATAAAAAGAGCTGTGCTTTGGACTGATTCCCATGTTATTGGTAAGAAATCAGCATTTTAAGTAGCTATGGAGGGCTTTTTTTCAGACAAATTCAAATACGTCACAGAATCAACTGTCACAATCAAGGGACTAGGTAAGGAATGGGGAGGTCACTAAGGAGAAGTCACATTCACATACATCAGTCAACTGAGATTGATTCTTTGGTAGATGAATGGTTAAATGATTCCAAAAGTTTCTAAAATAACTAAGTGAGCCATATTAAAGAGAAAGAAAAGCAGGGTTTACAGAATCCTCATCCTTATTCCCATCAGGAGGTACAACTGCCTTCCCACGGACTCAGGTAATTTTTAGCTGCCATACAAAGCTTAGGTCAAAACCTTCACCAATGTTTTTATAAATAAAATAGTTCTACAGAACTTTTAGTTTTTCACCCACATAGCTACTGAGAAATGCTTTATTTAAGTAAAACTGCCTTGGGACTGAAGAGATGGCTCAGTGGTTAAGAGTGTAAACCACTCTCTTGCAGAGGACCTGAGTTCATTCCCAGCATCCACATCAGGCAACCGGCTCACAACCACCTGTAACTCCACCTTCAGGAATCTGATGCCCTCTTCTGGCCTCCACGGGCGCTGCACTTACATGCATATACTCACATACAGACACAAACACATAAATAAATAAATAATTTTAAAAGCCGAGCTCAAAGGCCCCCCATCTCGTAACACCTTTCTGTCATTCTTTCTAGGAATAAACATCTCTAGCTTAGGTGAGTTAGAGGTTCCAACTTTTTGAAGCAAGAATAGATATGTTTGGGGAAGGCTGAATGTACCTAGTCTTCCAGTAATTCTAAATGTACAGAGAAAATGAATTGCACAGTCAATTAGAGACACAAGAGTTTACTTTTGCAGTAGCAACTGAAGATAATAGTAACAAACCTAAAGAAGAAACTAGCAACAAAGAAAGACAGGTGAGGCTGGCTTAAAGCTCCCATCGATTTGAATCATTTTATTCTATCTGTATGATGCTCACAGGAACCAGGGCTGACAAGTTAATGAACTCTAGTTAGAAATTTCCAGATGAAGCTAAGACTGGCATTAGCACCTGCCTCATCCTAATCATCCGAGACCTCACCTTGCAAAAATGTCTTGATCACATTACAAGGGAGCACAGATTATCTGCAGTAACAACAACCATCAATCAAATGCTAAGGAGGCAAAGGTTTAGCAAATGAAGGTAGTGGTAATGGAAGGCATTTAACGCAGACCAGGCTGGACTTGAATTAAAAAGCAAGACTGCATTGAATAATCCCATCACCTTGTGTGGGTCTTCTGAATCTTTCTAAGCCTAATACATGTTGCTGCCACCTGGACATAAACAGCAATGCCGATTCAACCATATTTCAGTGGAATATTCCACATGGCATGGGACTGCTTACAGGTCCATGCTTCCTCCAAGTAGTAGAATGGTTCAAAGGCATCAGAACCCAGAGCTTCATTTAAACTTGGGAACCCTAATGCCAGCATCACCAGATGTCTATAGAAAAGTCCCAAGATCCTTTGAACCCACTGACATTATTTGTGAAATTATGTTTATTGATACACAGATGTAATAGGTACATTTATTCTTAAATGACTCGAGAATCCCTGCCTTAGGGCCTGGAGAGATGGCTCAGTGGTAAAGAGCACTGGCTACTCTTGCAGAAGACCCAGGTTTGATTCCTTGCTAACAACTACATGACGCTAACAACTTTTCATAACTTCAGTTCCAGGGATCTGATGCACTTTTCTGACCTCCACAGGCATTGTGTGACATGGCTGCACTTACATACATGCAAACAATACATTCATACATATAAAGTAAAAATAATAAAATATTTTTTAAAAAAGAATCACTGCTTTAAGCTTCTGGAGGAAATATTCTTTTTTCTTTCTGATATCATGTTTAAAAAAGTCATTTGGGGGTGTGTGTCTGCGTGTGTGCCTGTGTATCTGTGTGTCTGTGTGTATATTTGGTAGATGTGTACATGTGTATGTGTCTTTACACATCCATGGAACCCTGATGAGAACATCAGGTGTCCTGCTCTATTGATCTTCACCTTATTCCCTTGATACAAAACCTCTCAAAACCTCTCACGTGACACCAGGTTGGTGCTCATCAAGGCCCAGTGATCCTCCTGTCTCCCCTGCCACACACAGTGCTGAGGGGTACAGGCAGCTTTTTATGTGCATTCTGGGGATTTGAACTCAGATCCTCATGCTTGCCTATCAAATGCTCTTACTGCTGAGCTATCCCCTCAGTCTTGACATTACATCAACATTATTCAAAAAACAAAATCAAACATGTATTAAACACCAACAAGTACCAGGCATGTTAGAGATTCAGAGAGAAAATGGCAGGAAAAACAGAAATACTTCCCTCAAGAAGCTAACATTATAGTGGATTTATTATTTAAGATAAATTTGCCAGAAATGGTGGTATACATCTTTAATCTCATCACTCAGGAGGCAGAGGCAGGTGGATTTCTGAGAGTCCAAAGGCCAGCCTGGTCTACACAGTGAGCTCCAGGTCAGTCAGTGCTACTGTCTCAAAAAAAAATGGTGTCAGTCATATCTGAATTGTATACTTAGGGGATGGTAGGAATTGAAAATGATCTGTGTAAGAGCAGTCTCTGCCTCAGTGGCTGAACTAGGCATGGGACTTGGTTTGACTGGCTTTTCTTCCATTTGGCACACAATACAATGGGAACTAATATCAGAATGATTTGCATGACCTGGCAGCCATAAAGCAAGTCTAGGGCTCCCTCCTTGGAGGCTTTCTAGACAACAGCAACACCATCCTGACTTGTCCACAGAGTTTTCAACCTGAAGGGGAAACACATTCCTCCTATGGCAGACTTGAAATTGAAAGTAGGGACATATTTTGAGGCATGGTGAAGAGATCATTAGGTGTACGTGGAGGATTTCTTCCACGTAGTAGAGGAAGAGAGAGAAAGAGGATGGACAATGAGGAGGAGGCCAGAGAGGGAGCGGGGGGAAAATAAGGAAGGAAGGAGAAGGGAGGAAGAGGGGAGGAAGAGAGGGAGGAGGGAGGGAGGAAGGAAGGAAGGAAGGAAGGAAGGAAGGAAGGAAGGAGGA
>NW_008345745.1:12136-15533 GCF_000622305.1 Nannospalax galili
AGAATCACAACATCCCCAGTACCACACATGTACCTTACAGTCAGAGAGTTCCTTGTCTATCTATGTTTCAAAACCTTCAAAGGTGCTGACTTTCATTCATCACTTCTCTCACATCTAACCCTCAGCACAGCACGGGGTAAATAAGCCATGTTTCCATCATTTCTCCGGTCTAGATCAAGTTCAAGAAATCCGGAGTGGCCCTGAAGGCAATCTTCCATTAGACTGTCAACTCCGTTCCCTTCCCACCTTCAGGACAGAGACCTGGCAAGCCAAATGCCTCACTGTCATGGCCACAGGATGGGACACCATATGTGGTCACACTTGGCAAACCACAGTGATGGCCTCTCAGGTGCACACAGACAGCCAGGGCATCACTTCCTCTAACACAGGAAGGTACAGCTGAGCCCTCATGCATCCTGGACACATAGTGCAGACTTAATGGCAACAAATATGGCCTTGCAGTATACAATTATACAACAGATAATATTCTCACAAAGTCAAATGTATGAAGGGCTTAAACACTATAAGCTAAGGTGCAAATATGAGATGTGATACTACTACTAGGCTGTACTCAACCTCTGACCCTGTCATTCATAAGCTATGCACCTCAGTCTACACATCCTTAAAATGGGGATGACAGCCCTTCCTAGGCCTTTGTGATACTTAGATCTAAAATCTATAGACATGGAAAGGAACTGGAAAACTAAGCCAGGGGCTGGTAAATCCTGTCTGCAAATCACAAAATGGTCCATAGTAGGTTTTGTAGGCCATGTTGGATATGCTACAATTTCCCAATTGACTTACACTAAAAGAGCCATTGACAATACATAATGGATGGGTAAGACTGAGTTTTAATAAAGCTTTATTGATAAGAGCAGTGAAGGGTCACTTCTCTTTCTCTGTTGTTTTGAGACATGGTCTTCTGTAGTCCCAGATAGCCTGGAACTCGCTATGTAGACCAGGTTAGCCTAAATCTCACAGAGTTCTGTCTTCCTCTGACTCCCCAGAGCTAGGAGTAAAGGCATGCAGTGCCTCCAAGCTTGTCATGGTCTCTCTTATTTTATTTTTTTAAGATTTATTGCATTTTCACATGAGTTTGTGTGTGTGTGTGCCTGTGTGTGTGTGTGTAAGGGGCATCAAAATCCCTTTCTGGAGTTACAGTCCCTTGTGAACTACCCGATGTGGGTGCTGGGATCCAAACTCTAGTCCTCTGAAAGATCATCAAGGGCTTTTAACCACCAAGCATCTCTCCCGTCCAGTGTGAAATGCTTTCTAATCTATCAAATTTCAAAATCTTGAGGCTGGAGAGATGGTTCAGCTGGTCTTGTAGTAGACCCACGTTCTACTCCCAGCACCCACATGACAGCTAACAACTGTCCACAACTCCAGTTCCAGGGGATATGACAACCTCTCCTGACTTCCGCTGACATTGCGCTTGACACAGGTGCACTTACACGCATGCAGGCCATATACATAAAATAAAAATAAATAAAATATTTTTAAATTCCAAAACCTTCCGTGAACATGCACAGAGATACTTAAATGTGCCGAACTGTGTAGAGGATCATGTACTTCTGAAGAAGCATTTCCACACGTCCTCACACAGCCCCTGCGGAGTCGGCAACATTGCCTTTGCTTTACAGCACAGGGAGCCAGACGGAAAGTGCAGCAGGCCCTTGCAGGCATGGCTGCTAATTCCTGGACATGTTCCCTTGAGACTCTGGGCTTCGGGATGAAGTTTATTGGGCAGGTGTCACCTGGTAATATGAAAATGTTACAGGTAAAGAAAAGGTATTGCAAATTGTGTCCAAAGAATGTCAAGAGCTTGCTGTTTGCCTTATTGTAGTGATAACCCTGGCATTTCAAGTCACAGCTGTGCGAGTTATAAGCCTAATAGGCAGCACAAAACTAACCAGACACCATCAACGCAAGAAAGCATGTCAGAGTCGAACCCAGAAGATGTCAGCACAAGCTAAACATGTAGCGATTTGGAAGGGTACTGCTATTGTGAGCCAAAAGGTGAGTTCTCCTAAGGATGAAGGCTGAGCTCCCCGAACAGCAGGAGGTCTCTAAACACGTCAGTACTCCAGGGTGGGTCCCATTCACGGAGGCAGTGATGGGCAATGCTGATTGCTAAACTGACAGGCTCTAGAATGACCCAGGGGACGCATCTCTGTGAGGGAGTTTCTAGATTTAGTTGAGGTGGGAAGATGCACCCCCAACTACGGGTCACCATCCTGGAGTGAACCAGAATGAGCACACAGCTGAGCACCAGCATGCATTTCCCTCTGCTCCCTGACTGCGGACATAATGTGAGCAGCTGCCCCGCGCTCCTGCCGCCATGCCTTCCCCACCATGGTGGACTGCACCCTCAGACTGTGAGCCGGATGAATAGACGTTTCTTTCCTTAAGTTGCCTTTGTCAGGTAGACAAGCAGTGAATACAGAGCCGGTTCAGACAGGAAGTCTGCTCTGATTGTTTTATTATATTTTTTATTTTTGTGCATATGTCTCTCTCTCTGCCCCTCTGTCTCTGTCTCTCTTTTTCTCTCTCTCTCTCTTGCTTTCTCTCTCTCTTTCTCATGTTTGCACACATGAACACCATGGTGTACACTTGGTGGTCAGAGACAACCTATAGAACTTGGCTGTCTCCTTCCACCGTGTGGACACCAAGATTTGAACTCGGGTCGTCAGGCTTGGCTGCAAGTACCTTTACCCACTGAGTCATCTCACTGGCCCAAGAAGTCTCTAAAGCAAGTGTTGGCTAAAGGTGATGGTCTTCCTACTTCTTTCTCTTATGACTAATGACCTGAAGCCATCTTACTGGGGACCCCCACAATGCACACATAGAGCGCATCTGAGATTAGCACCTACTTTGGGTTCGATAACAGATAGACTTCAGTATTTGAAAATAAATATTCTGAGGTTGAAAGTTCAAGGAAACAGTAGGGCATTAATAACAACAAGGACTTGCGAAGGAGTGGGCAGCATGCTCTGGGAGGCTGCGATCTTGTTACATGGATTTTCTCATATATATATTTCCAAGCTATTATGGTGAATCAGAGTTATTTCAACAATTTTCATCCAGTAATATTTCTCAAAAGCAAACTCTATTAAGCCAAATTAAGTCACTGATCAGTTTTTACACAGTATAGTTAAAGAATCTCAAATTAAAAAGATCGATTTTACTTCACTAAAATTATTTTCATCAGGGTTCATGGTGATATATAAAAGTTTTACATCAATGATTTCTGTCATTGATTGTTTCGGTGGAATTAAATTTTTACCAATGGCTCCTTCTGACTTGTGGGTTTGTTTGGGGAGACTTAGTTTATCACCTTCAATGCTACAGTTTTATTTTTCTGACAAGAACTTCGGATTCTCACATCAATGCCCAG
>NW_008345746.1:0-20973 GCF_000622305.1 Nannospalax galili
TTATGATTTTCTCACATACAGCTTTTGTTGAGATTCCGCTCTCTTGTTTTGTTTATTTTGTCTCTTTGTGGTGACAAAGAGTCTCTTTGTGTGTGTCTTTGTGCCATGCAGGCTAGGCACATTCTCTCCCTCTAAGCCACACTCAGCCCAAACTAGTTTCTTTTTATTTCTCATTTATTGTTTTGTTGTTTTTATCATGAAAGGGAAGAACTGGTTTCATTCTGGTTTTGGGGATGGGGTTTGAGACCAAGTATCTGTCAGTCTGTAGCCCAGGCTGACCTTGAACTCGGGGCAGTTCTTACAAACCAGCTGCTGTCCCTGCGTTGCTTGGATGGTTTTGTTTGTTTTGGATTGGGTTGTTTTTTTTTTTTTTTTTTCGGTCTTTTTGAGACAGGGTCTCCCTGTAGCCCCAGCTGTCCTGGAACTCACTATGTAGACCAGGCTGGCCTTGAACTCACAGAGATCCACCTGCCTCTGCCTCCTGAATGCTGGGATTAATGCTCGGATGGTTTTAACAGTTGAGATGATCTGTTAGTGTCTGTGACACTCACTGACCTTGTTTGCTCAGCCACCTTTGCATTTGGGGAGTAAACCCCATGTGGTCATGGTACACTGCTGGTTAATATGTTGCTGAATTGCATTGCCAACATGTTAATGAAGGCTTTCTGCATCAATGTTGGTAAGGAAGTTGGTTTCTGGTTTTAATCCTGATGGAGCATTTGTGTGGCCTTGGTGCTAGGATATTGCTAGCTTTGTGGAACAGGTCAGAAAAGTGTTCTCTCTCTCATTTTCTGAAGTTTAGAATTGTCTTCAGTAAGCCTACTCTCCCCTTGTCTGCCACAGGAGGCCGTGGAGGAGGTGACAAGGCACATCCACTCCCTGTCTGGGAAGAAGGATGGGCTAGTGCCCATGTTCATCAATACACACAGTGGCCTCTTCACCCACCCAGGAGTGTTCACCTTGGGCGCCAGGGCTGACAGCTACTACGAGTACCTGCTGAAGCAGTGGATCCAGGGCGGGAAGAAGGAGACACAGTGAGGCCTGATCCACTGCCTTAATGTAGAGCTGTTCTGTTCTCGTCCCTTGCTAGGAGCCAGCAGTGCTGCAGGGGTGGTCTGGCTCCTCCATATGAACATATTTCCCAACTGTGTGGGCTGTTCAGCAAGGCCCACCTTACATTCAGTGCCCGTGTTTGCAGGTGCTTAGGGCCTATGCTTTGTCTTAGGCTGTATGTCCAGTATGTACTCCCCAGGTGGGACCAGGCCTATAGTCCTTGTGTGGAACAAACAGTAAAGTTCATTTTCCTGTAGCTCTGAGCAAGCCGGTGCTGTGGCCATGGCCAGTAAGCTGACTTGTGGTATTCACAGGTTGTTGGAGGACTACATTAAAGCTGTTGAGGGGATACAGGCACACTTGGTACGGCGTTCCCAGCCTGGACAGCTCACATTTGTGGGAGAACTTGCCCATGGCCGCTTCAACGCCAAGATGGTAAGTTGTGGTGAGTTGGTGGAGCCTTTGGGCAGCTACTTCTTTCTTGGTAGCTTCCAAAGGTCGAGTCTGGATGCCAGAAAGAACAGAAAAATGCTGCTTAGGGGCTGTGTTCCATGGCCACAGGTAGATGCTGCCTGGCCTGATGTATTCCCCTGAGCCCAACAAAGAGAGGCCCTGCCTGCTCTTTTGTGGCAGACATGGGGTCTGCCAGGACCTTCCCTCTGGTCCTCCTTGTAGCTCCTGACGTGTAGCAGGTCTCTGAAAGTATCTGTGGGTTGGAGGGGTCCAGAGAGCCTGGGTCACTGTGACCCCAGAGGGCACCTGTACTGTTTTTTCTTCCCTGGACTCGGAAAAAGTGCTTGGCTTAGACCTGAGTCCACCTTGGTGCTCTGGAGCTGTGTGTGTGACAAGAGTTACTTAGGCTCACTGCCAGCTTGGATTCTTCCCTCCAGGGAGGCTAGAGACTGAATATACTTGGGGCTGGCCAGGCAACATGGGTCTGGGTCCAGCTGTGAGAAGACCCTTTGATTCCAGGACCACCTGGTGTGCTTCCTGCCAGGGACACTGGCTCTGGGCGTCCACCATGGCCTGCCTGCTGACCACATGGAGCTAGCCCAGGAACTCATGGAGACCTGCTACCAGATGAACCATCAGATGGAGACAGGTCTGAGCCCTGAGATTGCACACTTCAACCTGTACCCTCGGGCACATAATCAGGATGTGGAGGTCAAGGTGAGCCTGGGTGTGGGACTATACTGGGTAGGGGTGGTAACAGCAGGGGTGGACACTCCCTGAGCTTCTGCTCTGCCCCCAGCCAGCTGACAGGCACAACCTGCTGCGGCCTGAGACTGTGGAAAGCCTGTTCTATCTGTACCGCGTCACAGGGGACCACAAGTACCAGGACTGGGGCTGGGAAATCCTGCAGAACTTCAATAAGTACACACGGGTGAGCTGTTAGGCACCTCTCTGTGGTTTCAGCCAGGGACCTACCCCGCTGGGCTGCTGCAAAGCTCTGGCTGGCCATGCCCCTGAGGTTGCTATGGCATGGGTGGGAAGGAGCCAGCCTGCTGGGGCCTCCGTGGCTGCTTCCCAGCAGTTGTGTGTGACCCTGTTAGCATAGTCATTCTGCAGAGCTTGATGGTACCAGGGCCCTGTTGTATTTAGAGGCTCAGAGGTACCAGGTATTACTGGACTTTTCTCTCAGGACTCAATCTTTTTTGGAAAGGGTCTCTTCTCTTACCCTGTGGTGCCTAGTATTTATAAGGTGCGTGACCCAGGATACTGTCTCCCCCACCCCACCCCCCGACTGTGGTCAAGGTCTGCCTTTTACTGTCTTAGGGGGTTGGAGTCAGGGAAGATTGCAGAACTGGATGTGGTCTAGCTGTTGACACCTGTCTCTGTACCCCAGACCTCAATTGCTTCAGCTACCTGCCAGTGTCTGCATTTTCATATACAAGGTGCTGGGCCCTGTACATGCCCAGTGGCCCTGGCCTTACTGAGGCAGTTTCTGTCCCAGGCACTCAGGGGTTGTTGGCATTTTGCAGGTTCCTCTGTGGAACTTCAGCTGACCTTTGTTATTACAGTGGTCACTAACCGAGACTACCCTGAGACCATGTATGCTGGGGTCGACCAAGTAGCCTGGGTGGTGCCTCTAGCTAACAGCTCTTCCTAAGGCCTGGTTCTGCATATTAGGGCCTAAGCTGTATGTAAACTGTGTCATTGAGGCCTTGGCTCTTAATGCAGGTCCCCTCAGGTGGCTATTCTTCTATCAACAACGTCCAGAATTCCAAGAAGCCTGAGCCCAGGGACAAGATGGAGAGTTTCTTTGTGGGGGAGACGCTCAAGTACCTCTACCTGCTGTTTTCTGATGACCTGAATCTGATGAGCCTGGATACCTGTGTGTTCAACACCGAAGCTCATCCTTTGCCCATCTGGACCCCCGCCTAGGGGATGGCACCTGGCCTGGGGACTGCTTGAGGATAGAGGTGGCCCTTTTGGGTCTGGGACTTTCGCAGAGCCCAGTAGTCTTGGACAGCCACCAAATGTGGTGCTCCTGCCCAGCTCTGGGTACCTCCTGTCCCTGCTTTTCATCAGGGTGGTAGGTGGAACAAGAATCAAATCAGTAGGTATGGGATTCAGGCTGAACTAGTCTACCAGATGCCTTCGATCATGAAAATTCAGATCATGACTCTGATTCCTAAGCCTGATGGACTCTGCTGGCTGACTGCAGGGAGCCTCTCTGGTAGTCCTAAGACCTCTGGTCACCTCCTGGGGCTACTTAGGACCCCAGTGCCTGTGTTGAGTTCAGAGAGATAGCCCAAGGGGACAGTCTAGAAGGCAGCTGTGCTTGCTAACAACCTGTGAATGTTCTGACCCACAGGCCTGGTATGCCACTGTGACCTTGAGGGGCCTTGTGGCTCGAGTGTTTACGGGTTGGACTCAGGGATCCTCCTGGCTTCCCTACAGGGCTAGCAGGGCCTGGGCCCGTCTTGCTCCCAGGCTACCCTGATACAATGTGACTTCTCAGCTGAGAGAAAAATGGACTTGGTCCCACTATGACAGGTCCTGTTGTATAAGGGTAGCAGGGGAGTTTCTCTGGACTGGAAACTCCGGACTGACCTTAGAAGACAGCAAGTTCTCTGGATCAGACCTCAGTAATTGTCCCCTAAAGTCAGAACTGCTGTCCGCTGCAGACAGGAAGGGTAGACTTTGGGGAAGGTCTGTAGACAGTCCAAAAATGCCTAGTTTTTGCTGTCTCAGGATGGCCTGATGACAGTCTCCTGCCCCTGCCCCTCATCCAAAGGGACCCCTTGCTGTCTGATGGGAGCAAATGTGTACGTGAGGGAACTACATGCTCAGCAGCACCATGTGGCTGGGGATTCCGTACCTACGCCACACCTTTCTTGGAATGGGATGTTTGTACCTTGGGGTCTGAGCCTGTGGATACAAAGGCAGAGTAGGCCTCATCCTTGCTCAGTTGTCAGTGGGCTTACCCTGGGCCTTGGCTAAGATTCCCCGCTCCCAGACCAGGGCAACCCCTTCAGAAAGCCTGGCTCTGTCCTTCTATCTTAAGCCCAAGAATTCCTTTGCTTTTGTCTTTTCTGGAAGGTATCTCTGCAAAGCCAGTCCCCAGGCAGCAGAGGGTAGGGCCAACTGGGTAGAACTTAAGGCACCTCAAGGACATGCCCACTCCCCGTTTTCAGCTCAGAACATCTCAGTGGCAACCCCCGCCCTCCTCCCAGGCACAGTAGGTGCCCCAGGGGCTTCCTATCAAACTCTGGCACACCAAGCCAGCTCTGACCCCAAAGGTGTCTACAAATGACATGGCTGGTCAAATGACATCAGCCTCAGCCTCATGTCTAGAGGCTGCCTCCCCATATCAAGCTGTATCTGCTTCCTGGGGCCAGGAGCCCCATAGACTGGTGAATGGGCAGGTCTAGGCAACAGTTGAGTCTATCCCAGAAATCAGGCTGTGGGTAGGGCCTGAGCAGTTGAAGAAAATGTATATTCTCCATACCATGCCTTGACCTCCCAGATTTACGTATTCCAGAGGGGGTGCAAAGGGTCATGAAGATAGCAACTGCCCTGTGGCCCTCTGTGGGTCAGATTGGGTAGAGGATGTCCACAAGCTGAGAGCTCTTGCTGGCTGTGGTGGAACAGAACAGACAACATGGGAACAGTCCTGGGAGGGGGAGGCTGGTCCTTGGTGAAAACAGATTTCCCTCCTTGTCATCCTGAAGCACAAAACCTGAGAGCTGGAGTCCGTGCTTTATTAAATGTCTTAACTGGCCTCAGCACGTTGTGTGCAGTGTGTTGTCTTACTGGGGACATGTCCCTGAGCGTTGTCCCCACATGTGGACCAGTGCAGCACAGAAAGGGACACATCCGGCCTGGAAACAAGACGTTTATCCAACTCCTTCCACCCACCAGCCTGTTGCTTAAGACCCATCCGAGGCAGGCCACCATGGATCTGGACAGTCCCTCAGATGCAGGGCAGTCTGCCTGGCCACAGCTGCTCACGTGAAACAAGGAATTGCCGAGCCCTGCTTGGTCTTAGCTGGAGAGCCCCACCATGGATCTGGACAGTCCCTCAGACGCAGGGCAGTCTGCCTGGCCACAGCCGCTCACGTGAAACAAGGAATTGCCGAGCCCTGCTTGGTCTTAGCTGGAGAGCGCTGCCCCTTAGGCCCAGGCCCCTACGGCACTGTTGGCTACTGTTTCCATCTGGCTGCCTTCACCCACTCATGAATAAGAGTGGCCTCCAGTTTGCGTGCCTCCACGACAGATGCCGGGTCTTCTGGATTAGATGCTCTGAAGAGTAGGAAGATGGGGATGGACCACTCAGGGTGGCAGCAAGACCTCAGCACACAAGGTGAGCTTCATGCCCCCCTAGCGCACACCCCATCAATGGCCCAAGCTCAGCTAGAGGGAACCAAATAGACTGTCCCCCACTATACCTGAGGTCTAGGTGATGTGCTCCCCCCTCGATGGTGACAGCAATGACCGATGAGCTCAAGTTGTTCTGGATCTGGTGGGTCAGGAATTCAGGCGTGTGGCCTGTGCTTTGGGCCACACACGGTCCTGTCATGTCCCCTCCACCCCCAGCTCTGCTGTAGATGCCTCACACCGTGTGTGGAACTGAAGTAGTAGTGAGCTGACTGCACAGCCTATGGCTTCGGTGGAAAGGAGAGGTGATGTTTGATGGGCCACGTTAAGTCATCAAGAGAAGCAGAAATAAGGAGGGGAGGAAATGAGAACAGAAATGGCCAAGCTTGAACCTGGGTACAGATCTGTGAAGGCAAGGTTGGCTCTCTGAGTAAGAGTCTGGCCAAATAGGGAAACACTGCACAGAGCCACAGCAACAGCCTAAGTACTGACAAGAGCTCACACATGGGGCCAGCAGCTGCCCAGGCCAGGACTTACTCCGCCTCCTGCCCAGGGGTCTAGGTCACCATTGGAGAAGATGATGTTGCTGGCAGCTTTGAGGTCTGGAAGGAACATGGCAGATGGTGGCAAGGTACCCAGTCTGGCCCTCAAAGCTGGAGCTGCAGAACCAGCTTGCTTGGTACCGAGAGCAGGATCCTGCCCAGCACCCTGTCTCCCCAGCCCCAGCCTTTACCACCACCCCAGAAGCTGGTCTGCAGCCAGTCTGGCCGGGGCCACACTCCCCACGTATCCAGACAGTACTGCTGTCGGAGCGCATTGGTGAACGGGAGGTCAGGGAACATGTCGGTCACGTTGTTGCTGTCAAACGTCAAGTTGATCTCAGTGCAGGCCTGCAAGTGTCCCATACTTAAGTGAGACAGGCAAGGCACAGGCCCCTACCCCTATATCTGATAGTTCAGCTCACCTACATCAACACACCTGGTAGTCCCAGGCCTTGGCATCAGAGCCATTGCCACAGCCAGTGGGGTCAGCACAACTTTGGTATAGCCGGTAGATGTCATAACAGGGCTCCAAGCCAGAGGAATTGTAGACCAGCCCTAGGGAGGAGGGGTTCTAGAACCAGCAGCCAGACAGACAAGCTGCTTATTCAGGCCACTTTACCCATCCCCTTGGAAGGAAGGCTCCTGCAGGTGGTTGAGTCAGTAGGTCCCACATGCCTTAGTGAGGACAGTCCTTGAGCTCTCAGCCTTGGGGTCTATGGAACATGTGCCATCGGCGCTAGCCTGGCTGCTATGGCAAGCCAGTGACACCTAACAACCCCTCCCCCGAAACACAGTTGGGCAGGATAGAGCATGTGGAATTTCATGGCTGGGAACCTCAAGGGCCCCAAGGGGCTCAGGGGTCACTGTGCCTGTCCCTAGGGATGCTAGGGAGCCATGCCTCTGCCCAGCCCCCACCACACAAGTTCTGTCCTTTGCGGAGCTGTTGTACCCTGCTGTACCTCAGCTAGCCTAGCTTATGAGGTAGGGCCCCAGGCCAACGCTGCAGGTACTTTTCCCCTCCCAGCTCTGTGTCAATGTTTGAGTCTTCCACCCTTGCCCCACAAAGCCCAACGCACCTGCCAATGCTCGCAGACCCACGATCCTCTGGTCCTCACTCAGCAGCCGTTCACAGCCCACCTGGAGTAGAGGGGCAGCAGAATACCTCAGTGAAGGTCTGTTGCCAACTCGACCTTCCCTGGTCCCAGAACAAGGGTCAGGGTTGCTGGCCTGCATAGACCCAACAGCAGAACAATATCTCATGGTCCCAGAGCAGGTGCAAGGTCCTTGGGCTGGGTCTGCACTAGGCCCCTGCACCTGGGAGAGGTGCCTCACCCTGACAGGGTTGGCAGGAAGGTGCCCTAGGAAGTCGGTAGGATATGGGTAGTCCATCATGGCCAGCACAGTAAATGCATTCCGGGCAAACCCAAAAAGCTGAGTCAGGTCCTCTGTGCTAGAAAGCGGCTGGCAGGTGCCAAAATCCTGGCTGATGGTGTCATAGGCTGCAAAGAGAGGGCCAGGGGCAGAGGCTTAGGAGACTGCTGGCACGTATAAAGAGCAGGTTGGAGTGCCCAAGGTGGGCAGTGAGGGAGGGCCTCCTCACCTCCCTGGAGGAACAAGTCCTTGATTTGCCGGAAGGCATCCTGCACAGCCTGGGCACACTTAGGACTCTGGTCACTGAAGTCCTGGAAAAGAGAACATGGTTGTGGCACCGCCATACCTGCACTGGCCTGGGAGACCCTAGGACCCTCACTCACCGCTGTGACATCCTGGAAGAATTGGTAGGAGTTGCCGAGGCCTGCAACTGCTAGGACAGGTGCACTGGCTGCCAGTGCTCCAGCCACCAGGTGGGGGTACTTCATCCTCATGTAGGCGCTCAGCATCCCCCCATAACTAAGTGTGGAGCACAGGATTATGCCTGCAGAAGGCTGCCTGCATGCTCAGGCCAGCAGCCTCATCCTGGCCTCCAGGCTGAGGACCCTAGGCTGGATCTCCCAACCCCCGCCCCCACTTCCTCTTTCCCTCCTCAGAAGCCACAAGTGAACAAAGGACTTGAAACTCCTGAGGCCTACAAATTCTGATCCCAGGCCCCATACAGATGCAGCCTTCACTGGGAAAAGGCATTTATGGGTGCACACTGTTGAGACAGAAGCAAAGGGGAGGTCACCCCGCCCCATTGTGTGGCAACATAGCACAACACAGCCAATAAGATCCACTCAGGAAGGAGGGCCTCCACGAGGAAGCAAAGCTGAGCCCAGTACTGCCATGTTGGGAGTTAAGACCTGACCACACATGGGGGCTGAACCGAGGGTGTGGAGAACTCAGAGGCAGCTCTCCGGCCCTTCTGGCTTAGGGTGTTACCCGATGCAATGGGGTGGGCATCAGAAGGTTGGTCAAACTCCTTCAGATCTGTCATGGGGTCAGACATGGCTAAACACAACTCTATCTTGAAGGGAAATCAAGGACCCACCTCCCTCCAAAGGCTATGGTGGGAGCATCCTGGGCTCCAAGGTCCTGCTGCAAGGCCTGGAGCAGCACAGCAAAGTCAGCCAGGGCCTGCTCGATGGTCAGCAGCTGTATATACCCACGCTGTGTGGACTGTATTCCGAATGGAAGAGATTGTCCATAGTACCGCTGTGGGCAGCAAGGACGGATGGCTGAACCAGTGCCTCTGGCCCCGCCCGGCCCAGGACCACCAAGAACCAGCCAGGTACCCACGTGCTCCGCAAAGATAAGCAAGGCCTCCTGCTGGGCTGCCAGTTCCACCATGAAGCCAGAGTTGTTGGCGAAGGCCCAGATGTCCCCCTCATTCCCTGTGTAGAAGAAGACGGGCCCCTCGCCCTTCTTCCAGAACTTGTCTGTGGGGAGTAGGTAGGCATTGGTGAGCCTAGGGATGAGTGGGCAGGGCACATGTTGTGGGGACAGCACTCACCTGACAACAGAAACCGCTGACCGAAGGTTCTGTTGCCAAAATTCTCGAAGTTGAAATGATCCAGATATTGCTCAAAATACTTTTCCTGAAAGTCAGGGTCTAAAACTCTGTGGGCTGAGGGCAGGTGCGGAGACTCAGGGGCTGGCAGGGACCATCAGGGACCCAGAGGGGTTGTGAGAGAGGGCTTCCAGTCTACACTCACCTCTAACCTGGAGGTCAGACAGCACCAGTGCCAACAGCAAAACCAGGGCCCAAGAAAGGACCCCATGGCCCAGCCGGACTCTAAGCCGTAAGCTCATGGCTGATTCTGAAGGCAGGCACTGTCGGTCATGTGACCAGCGTCACGTGGTAGACGGGCCCTCATCACATGACAGCCTGGAAGGGCTATTTTAACTGTGACTGGATTCTAGAGAGGGCCGACCTACCTCTCCCTCTTGTGTCAGCGTCTGGGTTCTGTGGTCCTGGTCTTAAGAATTCCCCTGGGTTCCTCCTGTGTTTCCGTGAGATGATCCCCATGGAAACCCAGGTCGCAGGTCAAGGACCAAGGGCTTAGAACTCAGGGTTGTGTGGTTGTAGTGAATAGAGCCCAAGCTGAGCACTAGAGTGATGGGAGGGTCCCACGTCATTCTTCCAACATCCCCCCGCCCCCCCCCCGACCAGGGACACTGCTGGGAGACATAGTCAGGGGTCTCAGGCTGCTGAGGTTCATCTACTTACTCATTCAGCTTGTCAGCAGACTTATGCCCTGGAAACTGAATGCTGAGCTGGTCTCATCACCATGTACACAGCCAAAGTGCCCACCCTGACCCCTGCCATGTATAACACATGGTCATGACTGGCAGCTAGCTTCACTGCCAGGCCCACAATCACAGGACGAGGGAAACTGGGACAGTTCTGGCTGGCCCAAGAGAAGAGCCTCAGGAAGGCTGGAGTGAAGATGGGCCCTGTAGAGGAACAGTGGTTCTGAGAAGTGGATGCCGGACTTGTCCAAGTGACAGCAGCGAACTTGGAGCAGTATGTGCCTGCCTCTGCCTCCCAAGTGCTGGAACTAAAGGCATGCACCATGCCTGGCTTCCATTCCAATCTTAAGTACTGGTACCAACTCTCGGATTACATGCTTACACAATGATCTAGGTCACAGAATAATAGCTAACCATTAAAGAGGTTGCAGGGTTCAGAGAGGAAAAACTGGGAGCAAAGGCAGGAAGCAGAGGTAAAATCTGTAGGTGGTCAGATGAGCTAAGACACAGGCCCACACAGCAGGCCATGTGTCCTGGTGGCTGGCAATCTGAGTGTCAGTTTACAGTGGGCCTTGTAATCCAGGCTGGAGAAACCAGGCATGAGCTGAAGCCCAGGCTAGAAGCAAAGGTTCTCTGCTTTGGTTATTTCTCTGGGCAAGATTCCTGATGGGTAACTGGAAGAGATAAGCAAACTTCCCCTTATAAAACACGTAAACCCATGGGGACTAGAGATGGCTCAGCGGTTAAGAGCACTGACTGCTCTTGCAGAGGACCTGGGTTCAATTCCAAGCACCCACATGGCAGCGACGAACCATCCTTAATTCCAGTTCCAGAGGAATCCAACACCCTTTTCTGACCTCCATGGCACTGCATGACACAGGTGCACTCACATACATGCAGGCAATACACTCAAACACATAAAATAAAAATTATATGCATGACATGGGTGCACTTACATGCAGGCAATACATGCATACACATAAAAAATAAAATTGAATAAAAATTATTTAAAAAATCCAAACAGGTAAACCCATGAAAGACTAGTATTCTACACAGAACCCAGAGTAGGCCTAACCTGCTTCCTCATGAGGAACCCCATGACCAAAGTTTTACTCAAGGCTCCTTGGGGGGGCTGGAGAGATGACTCAGCAGTTAAGTGCACTGCTCTTGCAGAGGACCCAGGTTCAATTCCCAGCACCCACATGGTGGCTAACAACCATCTGTAACTCTAGTTCCAAGGTCTGATGCCTTCTTCTGACCTCCTTAGACATTGCAGGACACAGGTGCACTCACACCTGCAGCACACTCATACACATAAAATAAAAATTTTGTTTTTTTTTCAGGCAGGGTCTCCCTGTGGCCCCAGCTGGCCTGGAACTCCCATAAATGTGCCTGCCTCTGCCTCCCGAGTGCTGGGATTAAAGGGGTGTGCCATCACACCCAGCAATAACTAATTTTTTAAATGGACTTGGAATTAAAGTTTGTAAGATGAACTGCAGTTTGCTGTGTATGTGACTCTGAAGAAACAGAAAATCCCAAGCAGTATCTACAGGAAACTCCTCGTTTTTGCTCCAGGCCCACTCTTCCAGACATCTGGACTATGCATTTTTGGGTCTGTAAGGGCTACCCACTTGGCTAGCCCCTTCTTTGACCATCTGCTCTCCTTGCCACCCACCCCCCTTAAGATAGGCTCTCTGTAGCACCAACTGATCTAGAAGCCACTTTGTAGTCACTTCTCAGAGATCTACCCGCTTCTGCCTCCCCAGTGCAGGGATTCAAGGAATGCGCCCCCCCAACCCCCACCCCACCCTGTAGCAATACCTTCGAGGCTATACTTAGCCCTGCACTAGAAGCTGTTTATGATGCACTGACCCAACTGCTCCAGCACTTGACCCCAATCCCTAGGGACCCTACTTTGCCCTCCACTCAAGATAATAAATTGTGGGTGTGCTTGAATTAGCTTATCAAAAAGCTGGAAACAGAATCCACACTTTCTGTAGCCTATGGATCAAAGGGCAAGCTTCTCAGATAGGGATGGATCCAAGCTTAAGAGTTCCCCAACTGCTGCTGGAGAGACTGAAGTGAGAGGCAAAGGAACAAATCTGGGGTTCACTCTTGGCTATTAAAACTTAATGGTATGAGTAAGGCTGATTATTTATTCAGGTGCAACAGTCACACAGCTGGGAAACGCCGACCACCACATGAAAATGAACATGTCCAGCCTGAAAAGTTTCTTCAGCAAAGTCTGGGGCTAGAGACGGTGAGGATGCAGCATGGAGAGGTCACCTAAGAGCTCTATGTCAAAGGAAATAGTTGTGCATTTTGATTGCAGTGGTAAGCACACAAATGGTTCCATGTGAAGGTTTGGAGCCGTGCTTGTGGCTCCTGGGTGTGAACACTGTATTAAGTCACATAAGATGCAACTAATGGGGATATAGGGGAAGGTCTTGGAGACCTCCCTGAACTTTTAACTTTACAAGAAGGTATAACTGAGTTGTTTTTTAAAAAGTTCTTTCGAGAATTTATCCAACCAACTGCTTATCCAGGAGGAGCCTGAGGCTTTGATCTTCCTCAGGGACCCTCTCCTGACCCAGGCCCTTGGCTTACCTGTAAGGAGCTAAGGTGCTAAGGCTTACAATTTGCTTTTAAAGCCTGTAGAAAGACAGCCATGGAGTTCAGTAAAAGCCTAGTTTGTCTTACAGATGTTGATCCCAATAATGGCAGCTGCCACTGCCCCTGCCATCTTGACCAGGTCTGGACTCACTGATGCTATGCTATGCTGGATGGAACACATTCTTCCCAACAACCCCTTTTGGGAGAGCTGATGGGTAGGGAGGAACAGAGCCCCTTGATTTGGGGCCTGGACTGCTTTAACTCTGCAGTAGGCTGCCTTCCCTAGCTGCTCTTGTTAGTGTGATGAGGGAGGTGCCACCGGCTTCCTGAATGAAAATACAGCTCTGAATCAAGTTACTGTGCCCCAAGCACAACACAAGGGCAGAGACAGCACGGGGCTGGCTGGTAGAGAGCCAGGCACCACTGATACGGGGAGACTGTGTCTTCATCTGAGACCCTAAGCTCCGATCTCAGGGAAAAGTGACCTGCCAGGATGGGGTGTGTTCCTGATTGGCTCAAAACCAGGCTACCTGGACACCACTACACCCAGATGCTACCTACCTGGAGAGTGGTGTCTGGTTCTTGGGGGCAATGCTCAAAACACAGTAGCTGCTGCATTTGTGGGCATGGTTGGGAGACTGAGGCATCGGCAGAGATCCAGGGAAGGCAAGGAGGGCTGCCTTCATTCCAGTGTGCAGACAGTTCTCAGAGCCAGCCTTAGCCATGGACATCCAGGCTCTTCTGTCGGTCTCAGCTGAATGTGGGGTTGAGACCTTCAGCTTCACTGCAGTTACTGGTTCTGCTGCCAAGGTTGGGGGACAGAAGAACCCCTTTAACCATACCCCTACAAAGCCCGCAAACAGCAGCCTGCGCTTCTCAGTCTGCCGAACACACGGCTGGCCTGTATGCTGGCAGCGTGACCATTACCCATGCTGCCCTCCTCACACATAAGCATAATCCCCTCACCCTACCCTAGAGCCTCCTCTAGTGTCATTCTCCAGGGTCCCCAACCCTCTGTATCAGCGGAATCCCAGAGCCAGAAATGAAGCCAAAGTAACCTGTCAGTCACAGTCACTGGGTCCATGGGGGATGGGAGGGGCCCCACCCTTGTGGAGTAAACCAGAACATCCCCTTCTGTGCCCCACAGGCCAGAGACACCTCTGGGCCTGCATTCCTAACACAGAGCCTGGCCAGGGCCGCTTCCCAACCCTAGTGCACCCCAAGACTGAAGAGGCTGGGAGCAGGTCAGTTTTCCTGTGGCTGCAGCAGCCTGGCTTGCTCTTCATCCAGGATGAATGGGGACTGAAGCTCTCGGCCTTGCAGGTAAGCTTCCAACCCCTAGAAACAAGTGGTTACAGTGTTGAAGTGTCCATCTCAGGTACCCACACCTCCTCCAGTCACCCAAAAGAGCCACAATCCTTGGAGCAAAACCCCCAGTGCTGCTCTGAGTCAGGGAGGGTCAACAGAGGATTATGTCCCTGTGTCAGGAAGACACTCCAAAGCCTTACTGGGCTGTCTATCCTTGGACTCAGCCTTGGGTCTTTCCTACCCCCGCCCCTCCTCCCAAAACTTGCGAAGGCCTTCAGATCTCTCACCCCACCCCAATTCCAAAAGGTCTTCAGCACCCCACTGGCTAATTGAGGCAGGGCTGTGGCTTGTCCACCCTGGTGCCGACCTCTTCCATTTTTCCTTTGGCTCACACAAGCCGGACCCCAGGAAATCCTTAAGACCGGAATGGCACTCTCACCTCTCCAGAGTAAGACACTAAGGGTGATATCTCACAGATGGCTGGAGGGTCTCCATTTGCAGGTAGGCTGAGGGAAAGCACTAGTCAGCATCCGTCTCTTGAATGACTGTCAGGGACCCTCCCAGCACCCCAGGCAGGAGGTAGAAAGTTGTCTGCCCAGCATGAGTGCCACACACCTGCCTCATTTCCCCAGTAAATTCCTCCCTCTGCACAGCTCAAACCTATGCAGGCCATCTGCCAAGTAACAGGCTCTGGCCTGGTTGAAACACACTCTACAGAGGTCCTGCATGGGGCCCAGACAGCAAAACCAACCTGCAACTCCAGCAGTTAGAGAAGTTTCTGCCCTGAAAGTCAAACTCCATCTCTTTAGGGACCGTGCCTAGACCTCATCTTCAAAGCTTCTAAGAGTAAGTCTGGGAGTCTTGAGCCCCTCTCCCTGGTACCCTGAGCATAACTTGACCCAACAACAAAGCAGGCTGTCACCAGCTGGGCACACTGTCACCTGCACTTGGTGTGATGCTGGGGCAGAAGCCCAACTTGGGACAATGGCAGAGTCAACAGGGCCCTGGAGATGAGGATACTGCCCCCAGGGTTTCCTGGAGCCACTCACCCAGGCAATTCAGGAAGCTGGGCTCCATGCATTTCCAAGAAACGTGCTCCAGCCTGTAGAGCCCAGCGGTAGTGCTGAGCCAGCAGAGCCCTCCTAGTAGTAGAGGGGTTGTCCCTCGTGGCTGTGTCCGCATTCTTCAATGGTGCGAATTCTTCCTCCCGATGTACTTCAAAGGCAACAAAGTTCCTGGTGGGAAGAAGGGCCCATCACCCCATATCCCCGGTCAGCTGCTGTGGTCTGGACAGGCAAGGCTGGGTCAGATTCCCAGGAACAAAATGGGGGGGGTCTGTTCCCATGAGCAGAGTGGTATAGGCAGTACCCCAGGCACTGGAAGCATACTGTCCTGGGGTTCTGGGGAAGCCTCAAATCCTCCAACTCTCCCTTGCCAGATGTCGAGAACCAGAGGACACAGGCACTGGAACTCAGGTCAGGTCACTGGGTACTCAGGCGGGGTTCAGTGTCCTCCAGGCCCTTTAATGATCTCGCCCTGCTCTGACATTCCCTGAGACCAGCCTACAGTTCCTCAGCTCCCCCATCCCAAGCCTCTACTTTCCCACCTAGCTGGACCTCAGAACCCACTACTGGAACAGAGAGAAAGAGAAGTGAAAATTAAGTGACTTCTACCACTAACTTAGCAAACTGGAACACATCAAACACAAACTTCTCCATCTTTATCCCATTCGGTCTTAGCGGCTTTACCAGATTTCCCTCCTCGTCCACGAATGGGACCTTCTTCACAGCCACGTGGGGCTTCAGCAAGGGCTCAAATTCCCTGGGGGCAGGAGGGCAAAAGGGGTCTGTTTCAGACAGGGTATTCCTGGGATGCCATCCCCACTTCTAGATACCTGGCCAGGTAGGACAGGTTGTCAGGGAGACCTCACCAGGCAGCACTATGGCCCAACTGTGTATCTGGGGAGGACAGAGCTTTCCTCCCTGCATTCCCGGGGCCAAGTAAGACACCATCACTACATTGATACCCAAGCTAATGAAACCAGCAGGCCACAGGGTAGAGGTAGCATCCATGGGCAGTGGGGACGATATGCGGAAAGCAGCCTTGACCACAGAGACTCACATCAACGGTCCAGAGTGTGACTCACATGGGATTCAGCTTGTTTAGATATGGCGAACTTTCTTCACCTACCCCTTGCCACTCCCAGGGGTGGCCCAGCTCAGAGCACAGCAGCTCCAGCTGCCGTAGCAGTTCTCTGATTCAGCCTAGTCTGAGACTGCTAATCTCTGGTCAGGGCTGGCACTCCACAGCCACCTGCCAACACACACCTGGTAACCATCTCAAGGAAGCCTCGGGTGAAAAAGTGGTTGCAGATGTTGCCCGCGTTGTAGAGCAGGCTGCCGTTGGCCCCACGCAGCCCAGCCATCTCAGGGCTGATCTCGCTGTATTCCACCACCTGGGGGACACCGTCCACCTGGCACACCACGCCCACTGGCTCCTCAGGGTATGCTTTTTCCACCACCTACAGCCAGTCACCAGGGATGGGCTCAGAGCACTGTGAGCAACAGGGCTGAGCTCAAGCAAGGGAGACCGCCAAGTTCCAATGAGAAGCAAGGTTTGGTGTTCACCTTGGCACCACAGTCTGCTCCCTGTAGCACACAGAATCCGATGAAGACTGGGTCAGCCAGCCGCACCAGGATGTTGTCCACACAGTACACATGCACAAACTCCACACCCCGGTGCTCCATGTCCTCTAGGATCTGGTGATCGGCCAGCGCGCGGTACAAACCCCCATTGCCGTCTGCAAAGGATAAAAGATCGATCTGCTCATGGGGGCTCAGTACAGGAAACGCTGCAGGACCATAAACCACCAAGAGCTTTGCAATTGTACCAATCATGTGACACTTAAGACTTAAGGCCGAAGAAGGGAGAGCCCAGCCTGCCGGAGCACATCCAACCTGGAACCCAAGCCTCCTGACCAAGGCCCACCTTCACCCCTCCCGCACTCCATGGTCCAGGTAGGGCAGCCCTTCTCCATTCCAGGGGTGAACCACACCTGGAGCCATGGCAACTTTGTCTTTACGCTCCAAGATGGCCTTGCCCTCAAAGGTCACAGCAGGTACCATTCGCTGCTCAAATAGCACCACATTGGTGGGGTCCAAGTGGAAGAAGTTATGTTCCTTGAAGAACTTGGCTGTGGGCTCTAGCGTAAACTCACTGGTCATGATATACCTGGAAAGGCGGTAATAGAGAGCTGCCTCCGGGGACTCTGGCCCATCCTGGCAGATGTGGCTGTAACAGGCTTAGTGGGGTTCAATAGGGAAGGTGCTGGGCTCTGTCTAGGGCTGTGTTGGGTCTCAGGTTTTGGTGTGGGGCAGGGATGATCACTCTGGAAGTGTGACACACTTCCGGACACACGGACACACACCAGGGCACAGAGCAAAGGGTTCCGTGGCGCGTGCCAGCCAGCTCTTCAACACGACGAATCCGTTCTGCCTGCAGTTGGTACAGGGTCTTCTGGCTGGGCAACCCCACTTGATACATGCCCTTGGGGTAGGTGACGCCTAGGCGAGTGCCCTGCCCACCGGCCAGCAGCAGCACAGCCACCTTGTTCAGGGCAATCTGTCGGAAACCTGGGAGCGAGGGGCGTCGTTAGGCAAGAGCGCCAAGCGGGAGCGGGATACTGTCCGACTTCAGGGGCCAGCGCGCGCAGGAGGGAGGAGCAAGGCAAACCACGCCGGTAGTTTCCGAGCCCCGCGCTGGGTACCGACTCTTCCGCCGCCGGCTCCCTCCCCGTCCCACCGCCGCCTACCTTCCTCCTCCCACCGCCGCCGCGTCTCGGGGTCGCAGCGGATCGCGCTGCCCACGCGTTCCGGGGGCAGCGGCCGCAAGCGCGCGGCCAGGTCAGGCAGCGGGCCCGGGGGGAGCGCGCAGGCGGCGGCCGCGCCCCGGCAGTGCTCCCGCAGCGCGTCGGGCTCCAGCGACGCCAGCTCGCCCAGCAGAGCCGCGCGAGACCCCGGGGCCAGTTCTGCCCAGAAGCGCAGGAGATGGTCCTGCTCGGCGCGCCGCAGCCCCGCGCGTACGTCCCGCTCCGAAGCCATGGTGCGCCGCTACCGCAGGCCCGGCCGGGGCTCGTGACTCGCGCGCGCCTTGCGACCGGCGTCACGGGACCCGGAGGGTGGTGCGGACCCCAGAGGGGCCGGCCCACCGCCCCGCCTCCGCCTCTGCCCCTGCAGGGTCCTCCCTGGCTCCGCCCCGTCTCCGGCCGGGTTCGGTCCGGCATCCCCTGTCCCCGTTTTCTGCACGACTCAGGTCCCCACTAACCCTGCCCCCAAGATACCCTCCCTTTCCTCGGCCGGGCTCCCACCTCCCGGACACTCCTCCCCTGAAGAACTGCAGTCGGGGCTGGAGAGACGGCTCAGAGGTTAACGGCACTGGCTGCTGTTAGAGAACCTGGGTTCCCTCCACGTGGCGCCTGTAACTTCAGTTCCAGGGGATCCTTCGCCCTCTTCTGACCTCCTCAGGCATTGCTCGATATGGGTGCACCTACCTCCATGCAGGCAATACTCTGCTATACATAAAATAAAAATAACAGCCGGGCGTGGTACAGAAGCAGACGGATCTCTATGAGCTCGAGGCCCCCTTGGCCTACAAAGCGAGTTCCAGGCCAGCAGGGCCTACAAGGAGACCTTGTCTCAAAAAAGACCAAAGTCGTAATAATAAAAATAATAAAAGAAATATTTAAAAATAAATAAAAATTTAAAAAATGGACTGGAGAGATGGCTCAGTGGTTAAGAGCACTGACTGCTCTTGAAGAGGACACAGGTTTGATTCCCAGCACCCACATGGTAATTAACCATGGTCTGTAACTCAGCTTTCACAGGAATCAGATGCCTTCTTCTGACTTTCCCTGACCTCTGGGCATTTCATGGCACAGGTGCACTTAACACACATGCAGGCAATACACTCATACACACAAAATAAAAAAAATAATAAATAGATAAAATGTTTATTTTATTTGTATGAGTGTATTGCCTGCATGTATGTGAGTGCACCCGTGTCGTTCAATGCCTGAGGTCAGAAGAGGCCTTCGGGTTCCCCTGGAACTAGAGTGAAGGACGGTTCATAGCTGCCATGTGGGTGCTGGGAATCAAACCCAAGGGTGTTGGATCCCCTGGAACTGGAGTCACTGTTGGATGCTGGGAACTGAACCCAGGGACCCAGGGTTCTCTGGAAGAGAAGTCAGTACTCTTGCTTTTTCTTTGTTTTTTTTTTTTGGCTTTTTTGAGACAGGGTCTCCCTGTAGCCCCAGCTGTCCTGGAACTCGCTAAGGAGACCAGGCTGGCCTCGAACTCACAGAGATCCACATGCTTCTGCCTCCCAAGTGCTGGGATTAAAGGCATGCACCACCACACCTGGCTATATTTTTTTAAAGTATGAAAACAGCTTCAGCCATATTTGAACAATACTTTCTTTAGAAACTAGCTTTTAAAGTACAGGCACTTGGGGGCTGAAAAGATGGCTCAGCAGTTAAGAGGTTAAGAATACTAAATGTTCGGGGTTAGAGAGATGGCTCAGCGGTTAAGAGCACTGACTGCTCTTGCAGAGGACCCAGGTTCAATTCCCAGCACCCACATGGTGGCTATGAACTGTCCTTAACTCCAGTTCCAGGGGAATCCAAAGCCCTCTTCTGACCTCCGCAGGATTACACGACACGGGTGCACTCATACATGCAGACAATACACTCATACACATAAAACTTAAAAAAAAATACTGAATGTTCTTGCAGAAGACTGGAGTTTGAATCCCAGCACACGCATACACATAAAAATATAAAAAATAAAAATATAAAAATAGCCAGGCTTGGTGGCGCCTTTAATCCCAGCGCTCCGGAGGCAGAGGCAGGCAGATCTCTATGAGTTCAAGACCGGCCTGGTCTACATAGTGGGTTCCAGGACAGCTGGGGCTACAGGGAGACCCTGTCTCAAAAAAGACAAAAAATAAATAAATGAATACATATTTTTTTAAAAGTACAGGCACGTGCCTGAATGTGGTGGCACATGCCTTTAATCGCAGCATTCAGGGGAATTTCTGGGAGTTCAAGGCCAGCCTGGTCTACATAGTTCCACACCAGCCAGGGCTCCAGCCAGGACTAAGTAGTGAGAACCTGTCTCATTAAAATTTAATTCAATTCAATTCAAAGGACGCTTTAGAACTCAAATGAAAAGTTGCATCTTGCTCAGTTCTGCTGTGGCCAGCCCCTGTGAAGGCGGGCAGCTTCTGCACACAGACTCCTTAACACATCCTCAGATGAGAATTCTAGCTTCACACAGTGGAGACCACAGCACATTCTGGACTGGACAAGGATTTGAGTTTCCCTCCAGAGCTTAGGCTTGCCTTGGGAACTTCATAGCCGCTTTCCTCTTGCCTGGACACTCTTTCCCAGTCAGGGCTTTTCTGCTACTTCTCCACCACTGTGTGAGAAATAAACTCACACAGGTAGAATATTGTTTGGTGCATTGCTCTCCCTCTATCACCTTAGATGAAGCCTAGCTAGCACATAAGAGACACTTGGAGGGGGCTGGAGAGATGGCTCCACAGATAAGAACACCGACTTCTTGCAGAAGACCCTAGTTTGAATCCCAGCAACCACATGGCAGCTAACAACTTTCTGTAACTCCAGAGAGAAAATACGTTTAGCTCATAATGCTAGGGATTCAAAGTGCAAGACTGGGCAGGCTCCACTAGTTCTACCTATGATGGGGGCCTAATGGCAGATGGTATTTGTAGTTTACAGTGGCAGGAGCATGTGTGGAAGAAAGAGATCACATCTTAAGACAGGAAGCCAGAGAATGATTCAGAGGTCAAGTTTGGTCTTTTTTTTTTTTGTCTTTTTGAGACAGGGTCTCCCTGTAGCCCCAGCTGGCCTAGAACTTGCCATGTAGACCTGATGACATGTACTTTG
>NW_008345746.1:22705-53678 GCF_000622305.1 Nannospalax galili
CATCAGGTAGATTTCAATGGTAATGTTTTTCACATCTACTAATTATTAAGGAGCAAATTTTTAAGCTTTGAAGAATATTATCATTTTTTAATCATTACTGTTTAAATTTTTAATAACTACATGATTAGAAGAAGCATTTCACTACAGCTTTAACATATTCAGTAACAAACTCCAGAGCAAGAGTACATCTCTTTCACAAGTGGGTGCAAATTTCTAGGTCCACAGTTGAGTTAATTAATTAATTAATTAATTAATTTCTGTCTTTTTGAAGCAGGGTCTCCTTGTAGCCCCAGCTGTCCTGGAACTCACTAGGTAGACCAGGTTGGCCTTGAACTCACAGAGATCTGCCTGCCTCTGCCTCCTGAGTGCTGGGATTAAAGGCATGTGCCACCACGCCCAGCCAATTTATTTTTTATGGAGCTTTTGGCTACTCTAACATTCCCCCCTGATGAGTTAACCCTAAAATCTTTTAAGGATTAGATAAAAGCTCCCAAATATTTTAGACATTTTTGGCCTTTGGAACAGAGTAGGTTGCTAAGAGGCCCAAGGACATTGTGAGTTTTAGCCAAGAAACTGGCTACTTTTCTTTGGGGTCTTTTTACCCTAACTGCCTAGCGAATTCCTACCTCCTATTCTTATAACACCATCCTATGAAGAGGTTACCCAAATTGCCAATAGGGAATCGAGACACAGACCGCTCTGGCTTCTTCCATGCTGAACAGGGACGCAGGGTGAGGCAGTTGGAGTACCCCTTCAGTGGGTCTGTCTAAAAGACTCCCAAATTGCTTAACTCTTATCTTGAGGAGGAAAAGAAAGTCTTTGAATCCTGACAGGCATTGCACAACATGGGTGCACTTACCTACATGCAGGCAATACGCGCATACACACAAAATAAAAATAATAAAATATTAGAGAGAGAGAGAGAGAGGCACTCGGAAATGTTTGTCTACTGAACATGGCCGAGCATGGCTTCAATTGGGTCATAGCAAATGTTTGGGGAGTGCCTGCTCAAGGAACAAACGAACGAGCAAATAGCCTGTCCTGCTATGACTGTTTTATGCAGTATAAGGACAGCTCTGGGAAATAGATGGAGGGTGGGGATGGTAGATAACCAGATAACCCAGGTGAGCAGAATAGAGCTCCACACCCCAGGCCAAAGTCCATAGAGGAGCTGTTATCGGCCCACATGGGGTTGAGCAGGGAGGGGAATGTGCCCCTTAGAGGCAGGCATCAGGTATGACCTCTGAGCCCTATAGGTCAGGATGAACCCCTCCCAACCCCAAATACTGCCTCATGGTGGGGGTAGGGACCAAGATCAGAGGTTGGAAACCTGAGTTTGTACAGTTGGAAGCATTTGTTAAGACCAAAAGAATGAGTCTCCCTGGGCAGACATGGGTACAGATAGCTGTGAGGTTAGCAAGGCCTGATGGGCTCAGCCCTGTGCACCACCTGCCAGAGGGGCCCATCCCTCTACCTTAGGATCAGGGGTCCAGGCTGAGGCCTGAGACACCCAGGGAAGTCTGGGACTAGGTAACATTACTGGCCACTCTCCCTGCTTGTGCTGGGCTACATCAAGAGGCAGAGAAGCCTTGCCAACTTCACAGCTGTACCCCTGCCCCTCTCTTTTTAAGGAACCCCTGACACAGGGAGAATGTAAGTACACCTGCTCTGAACTCTGGACGTTACTTGGGGAGTGGCAGCAAAACTGAAAGCCTCGGCCAGGAGAGTGTAAGAGAGTGTTCAGAACTCAAGCCAGGAAAGACCCAGGGTGGATAGGCCTTCCTGTGCCCAGAGCTAGGCATGAATTCACTCTCTTCTGGGCTTTTCTCAAGGAGGCATGGGGAAGCCTATAGGGCCAACTGAGGCCACCTTCCCTTAGGCTCTGGACAATGAGAGGTTCTCTTCTTTTCTTTTTCTGTCTTTCTGAGACAGGGTCTCCCTGTAGCCCCAGCTGTCCTGGAACTCACTATGTAGACCAGGCTGGCCTTGAACTCACAGAGATCTGCCTGCCTCTGCCTCCCGAGTGCTGGGATTAAAGGCGTGCACCACCACGCCTGGCTAAATTTATTATTTTTATTTTATGTGTATGAGTGTATTGCCTGCATGTATGTGAGTGCACCTGTGTCGTGCAATGCCTCAGAAGTCAGAAGAGGGCTTCGGATTCCCCTGGAACTGGAGTTAAGAACGGTTCATAGCTGCCATGTGGGTGTTGGGAATCAAACCCAGGTCTCCTGCAAGAGCAGTCAGTGTTCTTAATTGCTGAGCCATCTCTCCAGCCCCTCCTTTCTTTCTTTAAAATGTGTTTATTCACTGGGCATGATGACACACGCCTTTAATCCCAGCACTAGGGAGGCAGAGGCAGGAAGATCTCTGTGAGTTCAAGGCCAGTCTAGTCTACATAGTGAGTTCCAGGACAGCTGGGGCTACGGAGAGACCCTGTCTCAAAAAGACCAAAAAAAAAAAAAGTGTTTATTCTGGAGCTGGAGAGATGACTCAGCAGTTAAGAACACTAATTGTTCTTGCAGAACAGCCAGGTTCAAATTCCAGCACCCACAAGGCAGCTAACAACTGTCCATAACTCCAGTTCCAGGGGATCCGCCAGCCTCTTCTGTCCTCCTTGGGCACTGCACAACACGGGTACACTTACACACATGTAGACAATACACGAATACACATAAAATAAAATAATAAAATATGGTGGGTTTTTTTTTTTTTTTTTGGTCTTTTTGAGACAGGGTCTCCCTGCAGCCCCAGCCATCCTGGAACTCACTATGTAGACCAGGCTGGCCTTGAACTCACAGAGGTCCATCTGCCTCTGCCTCCCAAGTGCTGGGATTAAAGGTGTGCGCCATGATGCCCAGCTAAAATATGTATTTTTAAATGTGTTTATTCTGGGGCTGGAGAGATTCGCTCAGTAGTTAAGAGCCCTGACCACTCTCACAGAGGACCCAGGTTCATTTTCCAGCACCTACATGCCAAAACCATCACAACTATCTGTAATTCCAGTTCAAGGGGAACTGACACCCTCTTCTGACCTCTTCAGGCATCGCACAACCCAGGTACACTTAAATATATGCAGGCAATACACTCATACATATAAAATAAAAATAATAAGAAATAAAGTAAAATGTATTTATTCTGTCATAACTCCATAAGTATATAATGAACTTTGATCACATTCCCTCCACCATTATCTTCTATTATCACCTTCCCTCTCCCACCAGACCCCTTCTCCTTCCAACAAGGCCCCCTTCTACTTTTATGGTGCGTGTGTGTGTGTGTGTGTGTGTATGTGTGTGTGTGTGTGTGTCTCATTACAGTTAATTAGTGCTGCCTGCATGAGCATGGGGGTGGGTATTGTATAAAAGCAACTTACTAGCTGCTACAACCATGTGGAATATGACTCCCCTCTGCCAGCAACTATTAACTGCCTATAGATCTTTAAGGATGGGTGGGGCCTAGTGAGCCACCCTCCAGAAGCCCTCCTCTTCTCTGCAAGTGGACTCAGATTTACTGGGGGCCCTAGCCTGGGTCCTGCTAGTTTTGCTGTCTTGACTAGCATTGTTTTTACTAGATGCTGGTGGGTGACCACCACACGCACACAGTTATCCCAAGAACCCCTGTCCCATAGACCTCACCCTAGTTTGGTGTCCCACCCCAGCATGGCATTTTCGCTGTGACCTCTCCAGAAGATACAGTTTCCTGTGTGTTATCCACTGAGTGCCCATGGTAAGGTGGCTAATCCTAAGGCCTTGGAGTGGTGATGCCCTGCTCCCAAATAGCTTAATGACTTATGGAGAGACAGTCACCTTAACCAGACACCTAAGGTCAGAGCATCCAAACAGACTTTGGGGACAGGGAAATCAGGAACCTGGGCAAGGTTTGAAGGATGCCTCACAATCAGCTGACACAGAGGATGTTCCTCTTTTTGTTGCTTAGGGCCTGGGGGTGAGGGAACACAGACACCCTAAGGACTGCAGAGAGCTCAAAGTAGGGAAAATGTGAAATTGCAGAGGGCCTTTGACCAGGTGTGCCCCTAAAAGGGTTAGCGTGTTCCATGGAGTAACTCTGGGCTCATAGTTCTTGGGTGTTTTATTTTTTCTTTTTTTGGCTTTATTTATTTGTTTATTTATTTATTTATTTATTTATTTAGAGACAGGGTCTCTCTGTAGCCTCATCTTACCTAGAACTCACTATGTAGACCAGGCAGGCCTTGAACTCACAAAGAATTGCCTGCCTCTGCCTCCTGAGTGCTGGGACTAAAGGCGTGTGCCATCATGCCCGCCTGGGCTCATAGTTCTTTAGAGGCCTCCACCAACATGCCTTATCATGAATGAACCAAAACTTTGACTGACTAACCCCTGGAGAAGTAGAGTCAAGGAAGTTGGGTAGAGCAGCTGCTCCCACAGCCTGAGACACATGCCCTGTTTCCTCCGCCCTAAGGACACAGACCTGCCCTGGACTGGAGAAGGGCCCTGAGTCAAGGACCTATTTAGAAGTATTCAGCAACCTTGTTGAAGAGGAACAGTACAGTGTGTTTAGATAGCAGAGGCAGCAGATAACGTGTGCACATTTCTCAGTGGCCACGTGCCTGTGACATTCAGAAATTTGGGGAGGTGGCCACACGGAGAGTTGGAGGGAACCAGAGCAGGCCTAGACAATGTCAAAGGAGTTGGCAAGAGGTAAAGACAGAGAGCACCCCAAGAACCTCCCTGGCCTCTAGAGGGTGCTCCTGGCCAGCCCTGAAATGGGCTTCAGACTAAGAATCCAGGTTAAGGCCTGGGATCTGGACTGACTATGGACCTAGACTGGCCTGGTGATACTGGCTGGAAAGCCAGGCCCAGGGCTGTGAGGGTTAGGAGAATGACTGAAGATGTTCAGAGAAGAAAGAGCTAGATAGAGGAGGGGACCAGAACACTAAAAGGGAGCTGATCACTGGATGGGCATCTGGGGACACGAGACAAATGGGCTTTGTCCTGCAGGGATGCAGGACAAGCAGGACTGTCCCAAGGGACCAAAGGAGGAGCTGCCAGTTATGGGGACAGAGGCCTCTGTGAGGGAGTGTGCCCAGCTGTCTGGAGCCTGTGATTCTCTCGGGGCCTTCCTGATGCAAGAGAAGGGGGCCCCAGAGCCAGATGGCGCCTATGGCTAGGGGACCCTCAGTGAAAAGGACCCGAGTGAGCAGGAGAGCCCTCCCATCCCTACCCAAGGGAGGCTACCTAGGCACACGTTTTGTGTAGGGGTGCTACGCTCCGCCCCTCAGAGAAGTGCCTGGAGGGGGCGGCGTGCAGGCGGGGACCTGAGCCGGGAGGCTGGATGGATGGTGGGTGTGGAGGCAGGGGGACAGTGGGGAGCAGAGGTGAGGGATCCGGCCGTGTCCCGCCCACGCCTCCGCGCATCTCGTGGCCCCCTGTCCCGGCCGGGCGGTGGGGGAACCCGCGAGCCCCTACCGCAGGAAAAATCAAACCGGGGCAGGCGCCGGCCGAGCCAATCGGAGAACAGATGGGCCGCCTTCGGCCAATGGGCGCCACGAATGCTAATGAGCGCTGCCGCCGCGAGCAGAGCTCCGTTCAAAAGTAGCAGCTATTGTCGCTGCAGGCCGCACGCTCCGGGCAGGTTCCCCCGACGGGCGGTGTGCGGGCTGACGCGGGCGGACGTGGGGTGGAAGCCCGGAGCCCATGGCCGTGGCTGCGATGGCCGAGCGCGGCCGCCTCCCGCCCGCCGCGCCCGCGCCCGGCACCGAGGGGCTGCCGCGGGCCTTCCTCCAGAGCCTGCGCACGCTCTTCGACATCTTGGACGACCGGAGGCGCGGCTACGTGCACCTGCACGAGATCGAGTCCCGCTGGCAGGGCGCGGACGCGCGCGAGCTGCCCCGCGGGGTGCTGGAGGGCTTGCGCCAGGTGGCCCCGGCCAGCGGCTACCTGACCTTCGAGCGCTTCGTGGCTGGCCTGCGCACGTCGCTGCTGAACGCGGACGGCGACCCCCGGGACCAGGCGCGCATCCCGGCCGGGTCCGGGGACCAGCCGCCACCGCTGCAGCAGCGCCTGGTGTTTCCACCGGCCGATGAGCCGAGGACTGTCCTGGAGAGGAAGCCCCTGCCCCTGAGGGCGCGTCCCCCGCCCCCTGGCCCCGGCGGCTCTTCCCGGAACCCGGAGTTTCCGTGCAGCCCGGCTGAGGCTGCGCCCTGTCCGGCCGAGCCGGAGCGGCCCTGGAGTACCGCGCTGGAGAGGAGCCCGAGCGCGGACGCAGGTGAGTGCGCGCGGCCCGCATCCCACCTCGTAGCTCCTGGGGTCTGTGCTGGAAGCTGGAGACGCGGAGTCTCCCAGGAGAGAGGGAGCTGGGGACCGCTGTGGGCAGGCCTCGGCGCAAAGCAAGCCTGGAACCACCTGGAGGGAAAGGGGCTTCCTGGCCTGCCCCTGTGCACTGTGGTCAGAGGCCAGCCACCGGGACGGTGACTGAACATCCAACCAGGAATCCACTCTGTCTCAGGCTCGAGCTGGGCACTGGAACACTTGTGCTGTGAGAGAAAGTATGTTTTGCCTGCCACACCTGTCCCACACCTAGGGACAGCTAAGCCCGCATCCTTATTTCTATAGCTGCGTGGGCTGGAAGCAAGGGTTCCCTAACTGTCCTCCATGTCCTTTTCAGTGTGACAGTTTAGCCTAGAGGACTAGATCCACTTCTCCACCTAGGCCAGAGGAGGTGACCCAGGAGCACCCAGCACAAGTACTGAAGAAAGTTGGGGGGAGGCTTCTGCAGCTCTATATGCTGCCAGCCAGACAGCCTCTGTCTCCGGGGACCTCCTGCAGGCTCTTCTGGCTGCTTCCGGTGTAGCTGGCAGGAACCGGAGACTGTTGAATGGCCTCCTGTTTGCCCTAGGAACAGGACCTGCATTATGACTAAGCATAGGGGCAGGCTCCCAGAGGAGCCCAAGCTTCCCCACCACCCACAGTCCGTTCATCCTGTACACTGCCCTGCCAGGTGCAGGCCTGTCCACTGGTGGCAGCTGCCAATTCATTTGGGTGCCACACACTGCCCTGTCAGCCTCACCAGACCTCTCCTCCACCTCATGTTCTACCACTCCCAAACTGGCATTTGGCAACACGGCAGCCCTTGTCTCCCTGGTAAACTGACCCCTGTCCCCCTACACATGGACTGGAAGCACTCCCTGCACCTCACAGCCCCAACTCCCTATCCCTGTGGTTGGGGAGGCTTTCTGGGTATAGCTGGTCATTTCTGTGACTGTGAATTTAAAGTCAGCCATGGGATCCTATGTGATGGACAGGCTCAAAGTTTGCCTGTGGTAC
This sequence comes from Nannospalax galili, assembly GCF_000622305.1. Classification (NCBI taxonomy): domain Eukaryota; kingdom Metazoa; phylum Chordata; class Mammalia; order Rodentia; family Spalacidae; genus Nannospalax; species Nannospalax galili. The sequence goes on from NW_008345746.1 coordinate 30,013, forward strand.
AGCTCTGCACCATCCTATGTTGGCACTGGGTCAGTTGCCACACTTCTCTGAAGGCTACTTGCCCAGGGCCCATGACTGGGCAGTATTTAGCCCACGCCTCTGCAGGCCTCAGGTCAGACTCTAGCTCTTATCCCTTTGCAGACCAACCAAGACCCAGACTAGAAGTATGGGATGCTTGACAAAGCTGGCCTTGGGGGATCTGCAGTACCACTCTAGCTCCCTTGAAAAGGCCACCCAACACACATGACCTCCCAAGTTCCCAACCCTGTAATTCAGGCCTTCTTCCCTGTGCATGTCCGGCCCGGAGGTTCCTCACTGCCAGTACCTGCTCTGCCCCCACCTTCTGGAGGTAGCATCCTCCCTGGTCACCTCCTATTGCCTCACCCTGGAGCTGCAGGCCACTAAGCACACCAGGCTGGGTCAAGAGCTCTGGGGCTTGCTTGGAGCTAGAGCCTCTGTCGTGTACATGGAGCCCAGTTATTGCATCAGTCACTCATTCCTTTGGCATAGCCTCAAGGATAAGCCTGATGCCAAGGATGGGGTTGAAGGGCTAAGAGAAGGTGCCCTCCACCCCACCTGCACTCCACTTCTAGTAGGCAGGGAGGCCCTCCAGAGGGAGCACACAGGAGTCCTCCACAAACATTAGGACAGGCTGTTGACTGCACTGCCTCTGCACATGTGTGCAACACTATACTGCGGCTGCTCCTAAGCAAGAGTTAGGTCTCCATCACCCAACTCCAAGTCTCCTCTGTACCAGCTGCTGTCCCCACAAGCATGAAGGAAGTAGAGAGGATCTAGAGGCCCTTGCCTGTCCATCTCTTATCCCTTACCTTTCACCCGTCAGCCTTTGAAACACTGATCTATCCACCATGTTTCAGGCATAGGGGGAGGGGTACAGAAAGGGGCTGCGTGCAGTTCCTTCCCCCAGTGAGCTCATAGCCCTCCACAAGGCATGTGAGGGGAGGAGGGTACACCAAGGGAAGCCAGGCACAAAGCCAACACATAGGCCATGCTTGGGGACAGGCTAGCAAAGACTCCCAGGTAGTGTAGGCCCTGGGGTTTGAATTACCAGAGTTGGTGGGGGTTCCCAGGATGGGCTGAGATCCTGAGCCCACTAGGGAGGCCCAAAATTAAACCAGGACCCTGCCTCTCTGCTACAGGTGCAGCGGACTGCAGGGCCCTGGAGGTAGGCACAGGTGAAGCCAGGCGGGCTCCACGGGCCCGAGGGGAACGTCGAAGGCATACGATCACCAACGGTGTGGACTGTGGCCTGGTGAGAGGGGCCAGGATTCTGAGGGACTCTAGGTATTGTCCAGGAGATTGGAAACCAGGGAGCAACAGTGGGCCTGGTTATCCTGGGAGCTCCTGTGGGAGAATTGGTCAACTCTAAACATCTCTCTCCTTGCCTGGGCGTGAATCTACTAGAGGGGCAGACAAGCAGGGTCAAGCAGAGGGAGGAGAAGAGGTTCTTTAGGGATGCCTGGTGATGGTGAATTTGGATCACTGCCCTGCCTACCTCACCAGGCTCCCTCTGCAGGTCAGTTCAGAATACAAACAGCATGATTACTGTAAGCAGGCCCCCCTGGGAGGGTTGCTGGGTCCGGTCAGTCACTTTGCTCTGGGGAAGCTTCTGTAGTGGGACTGGGAAAACCAGATTCCCCACCACAGGAGGAAGTGGGCTGTGCTCCCCAAGAAGTTTGAGGCTTTTGTACACAAGCTAGTGCATCCATGTGTGCATTGTGCCTGTGTGCTGGACTGCCTGTGACAGGTCTCAACTTGCATATCTGTGCGTTTGAGGCTTCTGTACACAAGCTAGTGCATCCATGTGTGCATTTGCAGACTGTACACTTGCAGACATATTTGTGCCTGTGTGCTGGACTGCCTGTGACAGGTCTCAACTTGCATATCTGTGGCTCCTGGAGCATGGAGGTGTGTACAGTGCCAACCTGCTCACTGGCATGTGTGATTCCCATGCACACATGTATTTTGTAGCTAAAGCAGATGAAGGAGCTGGACCAAGAGCAGGAGGTGCTGCTGCAGGGCCTGGAGATGATGGCACGGGGCCGAGAGTGGTACCAGCAACAGCTGCAGCGTGTGCAGGAGCGCCAGCACCGCCTGAGCCAGAGCAGAGCCAGTACTGTGAGTGCTGGGCCACCCCTGCCAGGACCTCACGTGCCCTGGGCCAACTCCCACAAGCAACACCCCTGGGCTCCCTCTAGGCTCTGAGCAGCAGCTTCAGTGGACAGGAGTGCCAGCTGCTGGGATCCCCCATAGCCTGGTGTTTTCTGCTTCTCTTGCAGGACTTTGGGGCTGCAGGGAGCCCCCGCCCTCTGGGGAGGCTGCTGCCCAAAGTACAGGAGGTGGCCCGGTGCCTGGGGGAGCTGTTGGCCGCAGCCTGTTCTAGCAGGGTGAGTGCTCCAGAGCCTGCTTGGCACCCGTGCTGGCACCCTTGTCCTCGTCCTGGACCCTGTGCCCAGGAGAGGCCTGCCTGATTGTACACTCCCACAGGCTCTACCCTCGACCTCTTTGGGGCCTCTGGGCCCCATCTCACCCTCAGCACCCAGCTGGCAGCAACAGACCATCCTCATGCTAAAGGAGCAGAACCGGCTTCTCACTCAGGTGAGGTGTGGGAAGACAGGGCTGGGGCTAGAAGCCCCACAAGCCCTAACCACCTGCCCCCCTGCCTGCCTGCCCAGGAAGTGACCAGTAAGAGCGAGCGAATCACTCAGCTGGAGCAGGAGAAGTCTGCACTCATCAAGCAGCTGTTTGAGGCCCGAGCTCTCAGCCAGCAGGATGCTGGGCCTCTAGACTCCACCTTCATCTAGCTGTATGTGTCTCTCCGGGACGTGCAAACTGACATAGTTTGCCTCAGCTCCACGTGACCCTTGTGAGCCCGCCTTCTGATTGAAGACCACCAGCTGGCCTGGATAGAATCCTCAAGTGGGAGCTCGAGCCTCTACCCTCGCCATCTGGACTACTGAGGTTCACTCTAGGCTAACTACTGCCCTGACACTGACACAGTTCCAGACTTGGGGTGCTGATCAGAGTGGTGCTCTGTTATGTTGACACAGCCTGAAGCTGCTACTTCCACTGTCAGTGGACAGTGGAGGATCCTTCCTCATGTTTACCTGATCTCAGGCAGCCCTGGACAGAGAGAGGGACGTGTTTATGGCTGTCCTGTCCACTCCTGCGTCATACCCTGGGTTCCCTGGTCTCTTAATAAAATGTGCTGGTCGCACTGGACTGCATTTCTGATTATGCCCAGCAGAGGGTGCTGACTGACTTGGGTCTGGCTGCCCTGTTGTCTCATGGTGGCTCTTGAGTGGGTGAAAGGATTTCATCCTGAGGGTAGGCTGGGAGGCCTGGGGACCAAGATGTTAGGAGTTCCTCCTCTTCACCAAGGGAACCGAGTCAAAGTGACCGGCTCAGATAGAAGCAGCAGGGGCACGTGGGATGGGGAGAGGGGTGGGGCCTGTAACAGAGGGCTCTACTTGTTCCCTGTCTGTGGGGGGACCCATAAGGATGGGAGGTCAGGGTTGGTATTCTGACTGAAAAGGAATCTGGCTGTAGTTGGACCAGGTCTGGCCTGGTTTCTTGGCTTGCTCACCCTGCCCATAGACCCAGGCCCCAAAACCATGCAGCTTCTTGTCCTCCTGGCCAGGGTTGTTACCCAAGACTGGATCCCACAAAGCTACCTTGAGCTAGGCTCTGGGCCTTAACTAATTGTCCAGGAGAAATGGGCAGCAAAGTAGCTCAGATGTGCCCCTTCCCTAGGGAGGCCCTTGTGTCCCTGGGAGTGGGTGAGCTTGGACTTCTCAGCTAGGCTGTGAGGTGTCGTGTGGGCAGAACACACCCATCCTGCAGGGTACAGGATTCCCCAGGTCTGGAATCTGCTGACACCTCCATCCTCCCACACCCCACTTGGTCCAGCAGGGTGGTCTTTGCCTTAGCCACAGAAGGAAGCTGAGTTCCTTTGGGCATCACTCTCTCTCCTTGCCCTGTTTATTGACAGCTTGGGTAGGCACTAATAGGACTGGCAAAGCCCCTGTCCAGCATGATCTGGTGGGGACAGATGCTTGCTATTAAAGACACTGATACATCACAGGTGAGTTCTTTGGCACGGAGCCTGGAGTATGGGGCATGGACGTTTCGGGTTCAGTAACCCATGAAGCCTAATTTCCCCACTGCTTTGACCTGCAGGGCATACCAGGTCAGGCACAAATTAGCCCAGCGCCCAAGCCACCTACTTGAGGGATTAAAGTGGGTTCCAGGCTGCAAGGGGAGCTAGGTAAGCTAATAGGCAGTTGTGTCCCATGAGCTCAAGGCACCCAGATAAACTTGCCTTCCCACAGTGACTCCTAGGGAAAGCTCTCCATGGCCACAGTTTGGGTCTACCCCAGAGCCTCCCCAATTCAGCCTCCTTCATGGTCCTTGGGTTTGCCTGTCCCATCCATCCCATGGCCAGGCACTCGCACCCTTCAGGCCCTGAGGACGTTTCAGTAGTCTGGTACCTAGGTTTCTCCAAACACAGCCTGTGACATTTCTAGAACTTGGGCCTGGCCATGCCTACTCCCGAGGACACAGGTCTCAGTGCGGTCTGCTGGCCTCCTCAGAGCCTCAGCCCTCTCTCCCTCTTGGCTTTGTCCAGAATAGCCATTCCACATATCAGAGCCCCTCCTGCTTTACCTACTATCTTGTACCAAAGTTTTCCCAAGACAGAGCAGAGGGACACTGAGGTGGCAAGCCAGGTGGCCAGCTTTTCCCCTGAAGTGTGCCATACCCTGAAGGACTGTACTCCCTCCTGACATCATCATAGGACTGGAGGCAAGAGATTGTCACCCTGGAGCAGAGCCTGTGTTCTTTCATTAGGAGACCGCCCACATACCAGGAGGTAAATTGAAACAGGATGATACAGATGGGCAGCAAACATGGCCTCATGCCCATGGTGTTCCAAGCAGGGTGAAAAAAATTATGAGTTTGTGTTTTCTATAATAGCCTCTATAGTTTCTTAGAAGTTTGCAGCCTGGAGCCAGGCTGCCAGTGTGGCCCTAGAGACCTCCGGGGAGAATTTTAAGTGGGCCTGGTTGGCCTGGGGGACTGGCAGAGGCCAAGGCAGATCATCTCTGGAGCCCGGGCCCTGGCGGTATAGAGCAGGTGAGTGTCCACCATGCAGGCTGACCCGTCTTGTCAGAGGTGAACCAAATCCCTGGTATCTATCCTCTGGGAGCTGGTAGCACACACAGGCTCCCCGTTGTGACAACCGAAAGTGTCTGGAGACATTGTTCACTGTCCCTAGGGAAGAACATGGCCCATGGTTGACAAACACAGAATCAGAAGGTCTCAAGGATTCTGTGCAGAGTAAGTTACAAGGAGGTGAGTTGTCTCCAGGCTAAAATGTTTTTTACAAGCCACAGAAGTCAGCTGGAACAACCCAAGCTGTGGTGCCTCAGGTGGTGAAATGGCCACTTAGTGAGTGGTAACGAGGCTTTATATATCCAAAGAAATAAAGGGGGTTCTTGAAAATATGTTTTTACTTTATTCTTTGTATATGAGTGTCTTGCCTGCATGTATGTGGCACAGGCCAGAAGAGGGCATTGGATCCCCAGGAACTGGAGTTAGGGCAGTCATGGGAGCTGCCATGAGGGTTCTCTGCAAGAGCAGCAGGTGCCCAACCACTGAGAACTCTCTCCAACCCCAATTCGTGAAAATATGAACAAGAGTATAATTTTTAATAGAATAAGTGGATCTCAAGAACCGAGTAGAACTAGAGATAAAAAGTACCGCAGTGGGGGCTGGAGAGATGGCTCAGTGGTTAAGAACACTGGCTGCTTTTGCAGAGGACCTAGGTTCGATTCCCAGTACCCACATGGTGGCTAACAACCATCTGTAACTCCAGTTCTAGGGGATTTGATGCCCTCTTCTGAACTCTGCAGGCATTGCATGACAGGAGTGCACTTACATACATGCAGGCAATACACTCATACACATAAAATAAATAAAATATTTAAAGAATAAGAAAAATACTCAAATTAAAATGGAAGTCTAGCTTATTGAAGCCAGGGATAGTAGTGCACATCTTTAATCCCAGTGCTCAGGAGGTAGAGGCAGGCTGTCACTGTGAACCTGAGGTCAGCCTGATCTACGTAGTGAGTTCCAAACCAGCCAGGGCTACATACCCTGTTTCAAAGAACAAAATTCTTACTAAATGGACCAAACAATCAGATGAAAACTTTCAGCTCAGCTGGACAGAGATGTAGTACATTTAGAGACAGAGGTTGGGAAACCATCAAGAAAATAATCCAAAGGGACAAGATACAGAAAGAATGTCAGACGTAGAGAGTCTTAGCTCACGGGTGAGGCTGGGCTTCCTGAGACAGATGATAGGACAGGGAAGGGAGAGGGACCCATGCAGAACTGGCATACAGTATTCTAGAACTGTTTATAGCTCAGCATGTCCAGCCTGCAGTCCATGGGCCAGATGTGCCTACATGGTGCAGAGGTAATTCTGAATGCAGCTCAATACAAAACTGTAAAGTTACTTCAAGTTTTGATGAGATCTTTTTTTTCTTCTTCTTTTTTTTTGTTTTTTTTGAAGCAGGGTCTCCCTGTAGCTCCAGCTGTCCTGGAACTCACTATGTAGACCAGGCTGGCCTTGAACATTAAAGGCATGTGCCACCATGCCCGGCATGATGAGATCTTTTTAACTTTTTAAAAAAACTTTATTTTGCCGGGTGTGGTGGCACACGCCTGTAGTCCCAGCACTTGGGAGGCAGAGGCAGGAGGATCTCTGTGACTTCGAGGCCAGCCTGGTCTACATAGTGAGTTCCAGGACAGCTGGGACCACAGGCAGACCCTGCTTCAAAAAGACCAAAAAAAATCCAAAACAAAAAAAACCTTTACTTTATGTGTATGAGGAGTGTATTGCCTGCATATATGTAAGTACACCCGTGTCGTGAATGCCTATGGAGGCCAGAAGAGGGCGTTGGATCCCATGGAACTGGAGTTACAGATAGTTGTTAGCCACCAGGTGGGTTCTAGGATTTGAACCTGGGTCTTCTGCAAGAGCAGTCAGTGCTCTTAACTACTGAGCCATCTCTCCAGCCCCCTTTTTTGCTTTTCTGTTTGTTTAACTCAATTTTGCAATCTTTATTTTTTTTTTGAAACAGGGTCTCCCTGTAGCCCCAGCTGGCCTAGAACTCACTATGTAGACCAGGCTGGCCTTGAACTCACAGAGATCTGCCTGCCTCTGCCTCCCGAGTGCTGGGACTACAAACATGCGCCACCAGGCCTGGCAATTCTGCAATTCTTTTTATTATTATTATTTTATTTTTTTAATTTATTATTTTTATTTTCCATGTATGAGTGTATTGCCTGCATGTATGTGAGTGCACCCATGTTGTCCAATGCTGTGGAGGTCAGAAGAGGACTTCGGATTCCCCTGGAACTGGAGTTAAGGATGGCTCGTAGCTGCCATGTGAGTGCTGGGAATCGAACCTGGGTCCTCTGCAAGATCAGTTACTGCCAAGCCATCTCTCCAGCCCTGTGCAATTCTTTAAAAAAAAACTTAAAATCTTTTTTAGGTTTATTTATTTTTATTTTATATGTATGAGTGTTTTACCTGCATGTATGTATGTGCACCGTGTGTGTATCTGGTGCCATGGTAGCAGAAGAGGCATAAGATCTTGTATAACTGGCGTTACAGATGGTTGTAAGCCACCATGTGACTGAACCAGGGTCTTCTGCAAAAGCAGCAAGTGCTCTTTACTGCTGAGCCATCTCTCTAGCCCTGACTGTGCAGTTTTTGAGGGTGAAGTTTGTAGATGACAATGTTCTGTCGGTGACAACATTGTGGCAATATCAAAAGGTTGGACTCATCTGCCAGCTATCAGTTCTGAGATCTAAGAGCTCCAGTAAATCCCAGTTAGGATGAATAAAGAGAGATTCACATTTGCTTTTATAAGATCATAAAAGAATTCAGAAAAAGAAAATAAGTCACTTACCAAAAAAGAGCTGGGTGTGGTAATGCACGCCTTTAATCCCAGCACTGGCAGGCAGATGTTTGTGAGTTGAGTTCGGCCAGCCTGATCTACATAGTTCCAGGCCAGCTGGGGCTATGGGGAGACTCAGCTTCAAAAAGACAAAACAAAAAAACAAAACATCAAAGAGATAAGAAAGCAGAAGAGGAAAGGCTAGCTCCAGGAAGAAAGGGAACCAGCCAGAGGGGAGCAGGGGTCACCGGGAAGGACAGTGGGGAACTGAGAACAAAATACAATGACTCATATATATGAAAATGCCGTTATGAAACCCATTTGCACTGGAGCAATGGCTTAGAGGTTAAGAGTGCTTGCTGTTCTTGTAGAGGACCTGAGTTCAGTTTCTAGTACCCAAGTCAGGGAGCTCATATCTGGGGGGGGGGGGGGGGAGAGAGAGAGAGAGAGAGAGAGAGAGAGAGAGAATTTAAAAAAAATAAATGTGGGACTGAAGAGATGGCTTAGTGGTTAAGAACACTTGCTGCTCTTGCAGAGGACCTGGGTTGGAATCCCAGCACCCACATGGGAGCTAACAACTGTCCATAACTCCAGTTTCAGGGGATCCGATGGCCTCCTCTGTCCTCTCGGGCATCGAACGACACGGGTGTAATTACCTACATGCAGACAATACACTCATACACATAAAATAAAAATTAATTAAGGCCGGGCGTGGTGGCGCAAGCCTTTAGTCCCAGCACTCGGGAGGCAGAGACAGGCGGATCTCTGTGAGTTCAAGGCCAGCCTGGTCTATATAGTGAGTTCCAGGACAGCTGGGGCTTCAGGGAGACCCTGTCTCAAAAAAAAAAAGACCAAAAAGAAAAAGAAAAAAATATATATTTTAAAAAATTAATGTAAAAGATGAAATCCATTATTTTATATGCTAACCTAAACATTTAATTTAAAAAAACCACCAGACCAAAACAATATAGTTATTCATCTCAAAGTCATACCCAGAGATGCCATCTCTAAAGAACATAGGAACACAGGGCTGGAGAGATGGCTCAGCGGTTAAGAACACTGACTGCTCTTGCAGAAGATCTGAGTTTGAATCCCAGCACCCACATGGCAGCTAACAGCTGTCCGTAACTCCAGTTCCAGGGGACCTGACAACCTCTTCTGTCTTCTGTGGGCACTGCACAACATGGGTGCACTTACCTACATGCAGGCAATACACATATACACATAAAATAAAAAAATAAAGTGTTTTTAAAAAATTGAAAAAAAGAACATAGGTAAAGCAAACCATTATCAAGCAAAACTTAGAAGTTTACCACCAAGAGACTGTCATGAAAGGGAGCCAGAGAGGAAGTACATCAGGAGGAAAAATTCAAGAAAGAATCATTGACAAGTGGGTTGTAAACAAGTGAACCCAGACTGGCTTCAAGAAAAACTGTCCTTATGGTGTCTGTGGGTTGGGGACAGGGCCTATAAATTGGGATTGCATGGCATTTTAGCCAACGTGACTGCTGGGTGCTATCTTTCAAAGGCCTTGCTAGGGCTGGAGCACACATTTCCAACATGGCATACACACCAGCTGTTGGCAGAAAGCCCCAGTTTTCTGGCTCCATTGGGGCTGTTGAGTGTTCTTCCTGGGAGGTAACTGGCTTCCCTAGAGTAAGTGACACACACGAAACAGTGAGACGGAAGCCTCCTGCCTTTCATGACCTGGCTCAGAATTCTTCAGAAACAGTCAATAATGAGAATATAGTTAAAAATCTGGCCCTTCCCATCAAGGAGTTAGAGGGATTGGGCTTCCCCTTTTCCATGCATCAAATAATCTATGGACATGTTTGAAAACCTGCACAGAGGGCTAGGGAGTGCAGTTGGTAAAGTGCTTGCTGCACAGGACCTGAGTTCAATACCACCCACATAAAAAGCTGGGAGTGGTGGTGCACATTTGTAATCACAGTGCTGGGGAGAAGGACAGAGAAGAATCCCTGCGGCTCACCAGTCGTCCAGGCTAGCCTAGTTGGCAAGTTCCAGTGAAAGTCATTCAAGGTTAACCTCTAGCCTCCACACCATACACACATGCGCACCTGCATGCATATGATCAAGCACACACCCACACATCTACAAGGCACAAAAAATAAAACTTGTACACGAAAAATAGTTAAATACATAGAAAAAAATCTAAGCAGCACTACGCCTAATACCAACAGTGCCAGTTTGTAAGAGAAATACAGGATGGAACTAAAGTAGCGTCTGCAATGGCTTTCAAGTAGGACAAGTGACTGGTGACATGAGGCACTTACAAGGTGTTGTCTGTAGGCATGAGAGTGCATTGGTTAACTACATCTCAAGTATATCTGTTAAAATGACAAGAAGAGTCTAGTTCTTATTCAAATAATAACTACATGGTGTATGCCTTCCAAAGGGGTTACAGATAGGAAAGGAAAAGAATTCAATCTAAACAAATTCAGAGCTGAGCATAGTGTTGCACACTGCAACCCCAGCAAGTTCATGAGATCAGCCTGAGCTATATGGTGAGTTTCAGGCTACTAGCAAGGGCTATAGTGAGGCCCAGTGAAGGAAGGAAAGAAAGGCCGGGTATGGTGGTGCACACCTTTAATCCCAGTACTCAGGCAGGCAGATGTGTGAGATTGAAGCCAGCCTGGTAAATATAACAAGGTCCAGGCCAGGTGAGGCTACAGGTAGATCCTGTCTCCAAAAAAGAAAAAAAGAAAAAATAAGAAAGGAAGGAAGGAAAGAAGGATACTGGTAGTCACGATTTATGTAAATGAATTAAACTCACTAATTAAAATAAAACGTGTCAAATTGGATTTTTAGATATTTAAATTGTTTTTTGAAATTTTATTTATTAGTTTTATTTTATGTGTATGCGTGTATTGCCTGCGTGTAGGTAAGTGCACCCGTGTTGTGCAATGCCCGCATTGCCCGCAGAGGTCAGAAAAGGCTGTCGGGTCCCCTGGGACTGGAGTTACCGACAGCTGTTAGCTGCCATGTGGGTTCTGAGATTCGAACCCAATTTTCTGCAAGAACAACCAGTGTTCTTAACCGCTGAGCCAGCTCTCCAGCCCCTAAATTGAGTTGTTTTAAGAGATTTACCTGAAGAGGCTGGAGAGATGGCTCAGGAGTTAAGAGGACATGGATTTGCTTCCCAGTACCCACATGGTGGCTAAGAACCATCTATAACTCCAGTTCTAAGCGCTCCTTATGGCCTCTACAAGCACTGCATGCATATGGTGTGCATATATACATGCAGGCAAAACACTCATACATATAAAATAAAAAAGTCTTTTAAAAAAATTTAAGAGGGGGCCAGAGAGATGGCTCAGAGGTTAGGGACACTGACTGCTCTTGCAGAGGACCCGGGTTCAATTCCCCGCAACCACATGGCAGCTACAAACCGTCCTTAGCTCCAGTTCCAGGGGAATCCGAAGCGCTCTTCTGACCTCTGCGGCATTGCATGACACGGGTGCACTCACATGCATGCAGGCAGTACACTCATACACAGAAAATTAAAATAATAAAATAATAAAATATTTTTTAAAAAATGATTGCCAGCCATGGTGGCGCACACCTGTAGTCCCAGCACTCGGGAGGCAGAGGCAGGCAGATCTCTGTGAGTTCAAGGCCAGCCTGGTCTACATAGTGAGTTCCAGGACAGCTGGGGCTACAGGGAGATCCTGTCTCAAAAACACCAAAAAGGAAAAAAAAAAAGAAAAGAAAAAAGTTTATTTTGATTTTCAGAAACAGGGTGTCACTATATAACTCAAGGCTGGCCTCAAACTCAAGGCTATCCTCCTGCCTCAGCCTCCAGAATGCTAGGATTACAGGCATCATGTACCAACTAAAAGAATAAGTTTTACAGAAAGAGATATCACTGATCTTAAAAATTATGACCACCAGAGCGGGCGTGGTGGTGCACAGCTTTAATCCCAGCACTTGGGAGGCAGCGGCAGGCAGATCTCTGTGAGTTCGAGGCCAGCCTGGTCTACATAGTGAGTTCCAGGACATCTGGGGCTACAGGGAGACCCTGTCTCAAAAAGACAAAAAAAAATTATAACCACCAAATAACAAAAAACAATTCTCGAAGCTGGAGAGATGGCTCACTGGTAAAGAGCACTTGCTCTTCCAGAGGATCTGGGTTTGATTCCCAGCCACCCACATGATAACTCACAGCTGCCTACATGCATATGGTGAACATACATATAAAATTAAATAAATCCATCCTTTAAAAAAGAAGAGCTGGAGGAGGTGGCGCCCGGGGGAGGATGCTGCTTTTTGGCATGAATTGCAATCAATTAGGGATCATTTCTCAGACTCAAGTTAGAAGTGAGAGTTCAGGTAAGTGAGGCCGCCATTGCTGCTTTGAACACCTCAGAAGGGGGAGCGGATTTATCAGGGGTGAAAAAAAGAGCCTGCTAGGAGTCAAAGAAAATAATAGAAAGTGCAGCACTGGGGCTCCCTCTCTACCGAACGCGAGGACCGTAAGGGAGGTAAAGGGGCTACTACGGAACCGAGAGAAGGACCTCGGCGGGGATGAGAGTCGGAAGAGCCGCGGTGCTTCGAGGGGAAGCAGCAGTGCCAGGTCTCGGGCCAGCTCAGCCTGCAGCTCCGGCCCAGCACCAGCACGGGCTCCAGCAGGGGCTCCGGCTCCTCTTCTCATCTAGCGAAGCTCTAGCACACCCCGCGGCTCCAGTTCCAGCAGCCCCTCCGGCTCTCCAAGGCCTTCTGGACGAAGGCTCCAAATCCGAACCACCTGAAGGAGATGGGAAGGGGAGGAAAAGGCCGAGCCCTTCCCCGAAACCCACCAGAGCGCACATGGGGAGGCTCACCAGGACTGCGACCAAGGATCACATCGCGGAGAGATTTTCCACCTGGGGAAAATTAAAAGGATTGACATGCCGTAAAGGATGCAGCCTCATCTGTCCAAAGGCCACGCACATGTAGAGCCTGAGACTCCAGATGAAGCCGAGAAAGCACTGAAACGCACGGATGGAGGGCCAGTTGATGGCCAGGAGATCACTGCCACCGCCTCCGCGATTCAGCCCTCCCGGGAGAACGCTGCCACCACCTCCCATGTGGCGCAGGTCACCCCCACGGATGAGGAGGAGGTCTCGCTCCCCAAGACGCAGATGCGCCAGAGGTCCGGGTCTCCTGGCCGCCGCTGCCACAGGAGCCGCTCCAGCTCCGATTCCGCCTGATGAGCAAGGCCGTTAAAGCTCACGCCTGTAACTTAAGCTCCCCCGGCTCAGTTTTGTCACTTCTAGCTAAAGGAGGATCAGTAGGGAAGGAGCCCTTACCCAATCTTTGAAGAGAGCAGTTGAGACAGTTCCTTTCAGGAGGATTCTCGCTGCAGAGCTGCTATTGGCTCAGGACTATGTCATTACAGTGCCCTGTAGTTTTCTGGCTAGAAAGTTCACTCCTCCCAGTTCCTGAGAGTCTGATGGCAGAGCCAGTTGGGGCAAGCAAACCTCACTGTGGCCACCTGGGACCAGTCAGGGATCTTCTCACGTCCTTGCGGTTGCTGTGCCACATCTGTAGGAAGGGGACCAAGCTGCTGTCCTGTTAGGCCATGGTCCCTGCTGAGTCCTTTTCAACTCCAAGTTTAAACACCTTGGAAGGGTCCCTCCACCCCATAGATGGCTGTCTTTCATGCCTCGGTGTCTGTCATACTCGCCGAAATTGGTGAACCAGTCCTACTGGGTCGTCAGGAGTCTACCCCACCCCCATTTCACCTGCCATTCTTGGTCTTGCAGGTTAGATTGTAGGCAAGGTGTATGTTGTTTTTTTTCTTTTATTGTACAGTCGTACTATAAAATTTCTTTTTTGAGTTTTGTAACTTGGTAGCATTTTAGATAAGGCTGTGTTTGTACTTTGTGTAGAGTAAAAGAATTGTATTGAATAAACTTAGAATGCAAAAAAAAAGAAAAAAAAAGACCTTTATGCCTGCATGTATGTAAATGCACCTATGTCATACAAAGCCCACGGAGACCAGAAGACGGTGTCAGCTTCCCTGGAACTGGAGTTATGGAATGTTGTGAGCCACCATGTGGGTACTGGGAACTGAACCCTGGTCCTCTGGAAGAGCAGCCAGTGCTCTTAACCTCTGAGCCATCTGTCAGCCCCTCAGCCTGCATTCTTACTCAGTCTAGGACCACCTGCCCATGGGTGGCACCACCCACGGTGGGCTGGGCCCTCCCACATCACTCAACAATCAAGAAAACGCCTCACAGACATGGCCACAGGCCAGTCCAACAGAGGCAGTTCCCCATTGAGGCTCCCTCTTCCCAGGTATGCCAGGTTGGCACCTAGGGCTATCCAGCCCAATAATTAATTAAAAATACAAACTCCAGGGGCTGGAGAGATGGCTCAGTGGTTAAGAACACTGGCTGTTCTTGCAGAAGACCCAGGTTCAAATCCCAGCACCCACATGGCAGCTAACAACTGTCCCTAACTCCAGTTCCAGGGGATCCAATGGCCTCTTCTGTCCTCCATGGGCATTGCACAATAGGTGCACTTACCTACATGCAGTCAATACATGCATACACATAAAAAATAAAATATTAAAATACAAACTCCACTAAAATCCATACACTATAAATGATGGTTAATTTTATGCATCAACTGACTATGCTGGGGTACCCAGTTGTTTGGGCAAACAATGTTTTAGACATTGCTATGAAAGCATTTTAGGTGTGATTATTATTTCAATCAGTAGACTCTAAGTAAAGCAGATTACTCTCCATCACTCTGGGAAGACTCACCTGACAAGTTGAAGGTTTTGAGAGAGAAGACTGATGTCCCCCAAACAAGAACACATCTTGCTCCTAGATGAGCTTTGAGCTCAAGGTTGCAACATTTCACCTCCCAACCTGCACACCTGCTCAGCAGAGGTCAGATTTGCAGCCTCTACCTTTGTGAGTCAATGCCTCTGATAAACGATTCTCTTTATACCGTGGTCCAGTTTTTCTGGAGAATTCCAACTAATCCATTATCTGATGATACTACTAGAAATTTGTCCCAGAAAAATTAACTTATTTTTGTGTAGGAACATGTAACATGTAATATGTACGCAAATGTTCACAGCAGCTTTGTTTATTTAATACGAGGAAAACTACCCAAACATTTTTCTAAGGGTGATTGGTAAAACTGTGGTATGTCCCCCAACTGGAATACTACTCAGCTACTCAGTACCAAACAGGATGGGACAAAGACTTAAATGGACCTCAAGGAAATTATGCCGAGTAACAAAAAGCCAGTCTCAAACTTTACATTAGCATTATACGCATGATTCCATTTATGTAACAGTATGGAATACCATAATTAGAAACAAAAAGAACTGTCAGTGGGGTCAGGAATTAAGATCGGGAGGCGGCTGGGCTAGAAAAGGGTAGTGAGAGGGGCCTTTGGGCCTCAGGGTGTGTGAGTGTCATGGTGGAGTGATGGCTGCAGCAGCTGCTGTGTGATGTGGTCCCATGATGCTGCACACACACCAATGAGCATGAATAGGGAGGCACAGACAAGCTGCTTTTGGTTTCACTCTTGTCCTGTGGCAAGGCTGGGGGAGGGTTAGCACCAAGCACAGTCCTTGCAACCGCCTGTGAACGCAGAATCATTTTTAAAACGTAATAGAGATGGCTCCATGGGTTAACGAGCTTGCTGCCAAGCTTGATGACCTTAGTTGGATTCCTGAGACCTACACAGTGGAAGGAGAACGAACTCAAGCTAGCTGTCCACCTCCACATGCTCTGTGACGTGTGTAATGCAGAAATAAATTTAAAATGTGAGAAAGGCATAAACACACTTATAACACGACTTGTCTGTACCTAGAGAAAAATGAACAAATCCACCACTGCTTTGAGTAACTTTTTCTCCTCTCTCTCCTTTTTTTTTTTTTTTTTTTTTTTTTTTTTTTTTTTTTTTTTAGGGTCTCCCTGTAGCCCCAGCTGGCCTGGAACTCACCATATAGACCAAGCTGGCCTTGATCTCTCAGAGATTTGCCTGACTCTGTCTCTCCAGTATTGAGATTATTAGATCAAAGGTGTGCACCACCTCTCTCTCTCTCTCTCTCTCTCTCTCTCTCTCTCTCTCTCTCTCCTCTCTCTCTCCTCTCTCTCCAGAGTGACACCATATAGCCCTGACCTGGAACTTGCTATATAGACTGGGCTGGCCTTGAAGTTACTGAGATCCACCTGCTTCTGCCTCCCAAGTGCTGGGTGCCACCATACCCAGCCTTGCTCACCGTTTTAATTTTTAGTTTGTTCATTTACTTTACTTACTCATTTATATTTTCTTCCTGTAACTTCAGCTGACCTGGAACTTGCTATGTAGATCACGCTGGCCTTGATCGCACACAGATGTGCACGACCACACCTGGCTTTAAAGAAAACTTAAAAACCAGCTGGGCGTGGTGGCGCACACCTTTAATCCCAGCACTCGGGAGGCAGAGGCAGGCAGATCTCTGTGAGTTCAAGGCCAGCCTGGTCTACACAGTGAGTTCCAGGACAGCTGGGACTGCAGGGAGACCCTGTCTCAGAAAAAAAATGCCAGTTATGGCCCACTGTTACCTGTGGCCCCAGTTACTTGGGAGGGCAGGGGAATCAAAGGAGACCAGGAAGATGAGAGTACATTAGGTAACACAGCAAAACTACCTCAAAATTAATTTACTGATGAATTAATTGATTAAATTAAAAGCCTATTGAGTATTGGCTGGTGGCTTTGTGGCAGTGGTGGCTAGTCTCTGGCACCACAAACAGTCTCAAATTCTTCCTCAAAAATGAGAAAGGGGGCTAGACAGATGGCTCAGTGGCTAAGAGCACTGGCTGCTCTTGCACAGGACTGGGGTTTGAATCCCAGCTCCCACATGGTGGCTAACTGTTTATAACTCCAGTTCCAGGGGATCTGACACTCTCTTCTGACTCCTTGGGCACTGCATAACATGGGTGCACTTACACACATGCAGGCACTACACTCATACCCAGAGAATAATAAATAAAATAATTTTAAAAACATGAAAAGGGGCAGTGAGGTGTAGTGGTGCACACCTTTAATCCCAGCACTCAGGAGGCAGAAGCAGGTGGATCTCTGTGAGTCCATTGTGAGTTCTGGGCTAGCTGGGGCTACAGGGAGATCCTGTCTCAAAAAGAAAATAAAGAAATTTTAAAAAGTGAAGAAAGGAAAACTCCCTGCAGGGCAAACCTGTTCCCTTAGTAGGAACCTACGTGGAACCATGGTGCCATCCCTCAGACATGGGAAGACCCCAGGACACGGGCTGTAGGGGAGACAATGACCCAACAGATGCTCGTGAACGTTGAGAGCAAAGCTATGCACAAGAGCAGGGTGAGCATTCTGGGGGCACTGCCATGACTGACAAAGCCTGTGGGAAAAAGGAGAAATTGTGGGGAAACCTTTGCAGAGAACATGGACGATCCCATGTACCAATTATGACGTGAAGGAGGTGCTGAGACTGCTATCGAGAAGCTACTGTTGGTGGAGCTGGAAGGTTCAAAGTTCCTGATGGGAAACCAGGGAGGAGTTTGCTTTCACTGCAGAGTTCAGAGACAAAGTTTTGCTTCTGTTTTTAGTCAAGGTCTTGCTATGTAGCCCTGGTCTAGATCTTTATATAGATCAGGCTGGCCTGGAACTCATTGTGTAGATCACACCATCCTTGGAACTTTCAGTGATTTGTCTGCCTCTGCCTCCCGAGTGCTGGAACAACATGCCTGGCTACAGTTATCATTGTTACTAATTTTATGTGTATGAGTGTTTTGCATTTGTATAGGTGCAGCACATGCATGTAATGCCCACAGAGGCCAGAGAGGGCTTCAGATCCTTTGGAACTGGAGTTATAGACCGTTGTAAGCCACTACATGGGTGCTAGGAACTGATCCCAGGTCTTCTGCAAGAGCAGTCAGTGCTCTTAATCACTGAGACATCTCTCCAGCACTTGAAATTAATATTACTAAAAGTACTCCTGGTTATTGGAAAGCATTAGTGCCAAACAAAACAGGGAAAAAGGAGTCAGGGTGTGTGAATACCACAGTGGTAGAGCCCTTTTCAAGTGCGACCTGAGCCTCTATTTGATAAGAATTAGGCGATTTTGCTACCAGAAACTCTGATGAGATTACTCTTCAGTACAAGCTGATATTGCTACATCCTGTTCACGTAGAAGAATTAGATGTAAAGGTAGTAGTTCTTCAAAGCTTTGAATTTATAGAGCTCATTAAACCGAAGTAAATTCTGTTGTGACCAACCCAATATATTCAAAATGTTATCTGAAAGAACCTTTCATATCTTAACTGAAACAACTTTTAGTACAAGCTTAAATAGCAAAGCAGTTCTGATTGGAAGTCACTTCAAATATGTGCAAGATGAACACATATTGTACACGTTTACCATATGTTAGGAAAGAAAATTATTTTGCACATGCCTTTAATCCCAGCGCTCAGGAGGCTGAGGCAGGTGGATCTGTGTGAGATCAGGACAGACTAGTCTACATAGCTAGTTCTAGGCCAGCTAGAGCCACGGGGCAGCCCTGTCTCAAAATAAATAAATAATAAAATAAAATTTAGAAACAATAAAATACTATGTACCAAGTAGTAAATCTAAGAAAAAAAATAACGAGATCTTTAACGGAGATTTTTAAATTTTTTATTATTTATTTATTTATTTATTGGTCTTTTTGAGACAGGGTCTCCCTGTAGCCCAGCTGTCCTTGAACTCACTATGTAGACCAGGCTGGCCTCGAGTTCACAGAGATCCGCCTGCCTCTGCCTCCCCCTGCTGGGATTAAAGGCATGCGCCACCACACCCGGTTTATTTTTATTTATTAAAAAAAATTTTTTGATCTTTTTGAGACAGGGTCTCCCTGTAGCCCAGCTGTCCTTGAACTCACTATGTAGACCAGGCTGGCCTTGAACTCACAGAGATCCGCCTGCCTCTGCCTCCCGAGTGCTGGGATTAAAGGCGTGCACCACCATACCCGGCCCTATTTTTAAAAATATTTTATTATTTTTATGTGTATTGCCTGCGTGTAGGTAAATGCACCCATGTTGTGCAATGCCTGCAGAGGACAGAAGAGGCTGTCAGATCCCCTGGAACTGGAGTTAGGACAGTTTTTAGCTGCCATGTGGGTGCTAGGATTGGAACCTGGGTCTTCTGTAAGAACAGCCAGTGTTCTTAACCGCTGAGCCATCTCTCCAGCCCCGTGTATGAGTATTTTGCCTGCATGTTGTCAATGCTGCTGGAGGCCAGAAGAACACATCATATCTCCTGGAACTGGAGTTATAGACAGTTGCTAATCACTATGTGGATGCTGGGAACCAAACCTGAGTCCTCTGCAAGAGCAGCCAGTGTTCTTTAACCACTCCAGCCCCTTAAAAATTGTTTTTGAGTAGAGCATAGCAGCATACACCTGTAACTCTAGTTACTCAGGAGGCTGAAGCAGGAGGATTATGAGCTTGAGGCTGATCTAGGCCTTCCACAGTGAAGCCCTGTCTCAAAGTAAACCAACCAAAGAAACAATAGAAGAAAATAGGGAGAAAGAACTTTCTTCCTAAGGCAGTGGGGATGAATTCCATGGCGGAGAACAGCAGACTTCCAAATGGAGACCCCAAAAGCAGACTCCCTGTTTGACATGGACCCAGGCAAGGGGGCGGATGGGGACAGAGCACTCAGTACACACAGGACTAGGTGATGACGATGCTGGGACACCCAGTTCTACACACAGAAAAACATGAGCTAGAATCATTTCCTCATGTCCCCTACACAAACACCAACCAGATGGACGGAAGGCTCCATTCAGCCAACAAGAGGCCGTTAGGGAATATCCCATGAGCTCACTGTAGCTTATTCAGACATGAGCCCAACCAGGCAAGCCTGGAACAGAGGGCAGATGCATCGAGAGTTTCAATGACTTTCCTGCCAAGCGTCTGCTACCCAGCCCACACCATAAGAGCAAGTCAGGAAGACCAGGGCGAGCCATCCCTAGAAAGAGGGCTGGAATGGGCAGCTCACGGAAGAAAGGGAAGGGTGCATAGTGGGCTAACAACAGCTCATAACTCCAGTTCCAGGGGATCTGATGTCCTCTTCTGACCTCCACAGGCATTGTATGACATGGGTGCACTTTCATACATGCAAGCATAATATTCATATACACAAATAAAACAACAAATAAAATATTTTTTTAAAAAAAGAATTAGTTTTTATTTTATGTGTACAAGTGTTTGCTTGCTTGTATATATAAGTGTACCACATGAGACTAGAAGAGGGCATCAGATCCCCTGGAATCTGAGTTACAGGTGGTTGTTAGCTGCCATGTGGGTTCTGGGAACCGACCCCAGGTCCTCAAGAAACAGAGGAAATTCTAACTGAAGACTCAGTGACTCTCCAAAAATCTAAAAGCTGCACAAATATCGTGTGAACTAGGAGCTGGAGAGAGCGGACCCGTAGGGATGTCCACAAGTGCCAACATAACTTGGAACATATCTTGGCAGTTAGTGATGCTCAGCAGACCTACACTGTAGCCAGCAATTCTGTTCCCAAGATGCTCTCCAGAAAAAGGCTCCAAGTCCACTGTCCACCGTAGTTCAATGTGTCTGTTTTGAATGCTCATATGATAGAGCGGTGCAGCGCTCTATCATATGAAACACACACTTCAGAACAAGGTGAATATAACATTGAAAACCAGGAAAAAGAAGACATGATCTGGAGAGGCACTGATAGGTGCTAAAGTTACAAAGAAGAGTTAGGGATAGATCAAAAATACCAGATTCAGGAAGTGGGTTCCTTTGATGGGGGAAGGGTACCCTACACAGGATCACTGAGGGGGTATCTACTGTTCCTCTATTGTTAATTCTTATCTACTTAACCTTGGGCTCCACATTTCACAAAGCAGCCCACTTCCCCTTCCCCTGAGTCTTTGTGACATCTACTTTCTTCACAACGGATGGGAGGTGGCTGTTGCCCACATTCTGGAGTTCAAGAGCATTCCTTGCTCACCGTGTATGCCTAGAACCCGTCTTTGGCCTGCACTTGGACCTAGCAGATGCTTGCTGGACCACTGAATGAATTCAGGAAGGAAGCCCTCGGGCTGGTAAGGAAGCCCTTGGGCTAGGAAGGAAGCCCTTGGGCTGGGGTGGTATTTCAGTTCATAAAGTACTTGCTATAGAAGCATAAGGACAGGAGTCTGATCTCCAGTGCCCACATAAAAAGTTGGGCATGATGGCTCACACTTCTAATCCTAGAGCTGGGAAGGCAGAGACAGTGGATCCCTAGGACTTGCTAGCTAGCCAGGTGAGCCTAAGCAGTGAGCATTAGGTCCCAATGAAAGACCCTGTCTCAAAAATCAAGGTGAACAGCTTCTGAGGAAAAACACCCAAAGTTGACCTTTCACCTCCACACACTTGCGTATATACACACACACACACACACACACACACACACACACACACACACGAAGGCTTGATAAGGACCTTTTCCACTGAAGGTGGACACTGGGGAGACTGAGGCGGGAGCAGCCAGGGCCTCAGCAGGTCCAACAGGCAGCCCCAAGGCGGGGAAGAGGGAGGCTCGGACCCTCAACCTCCACATTCCTCTGCTTGAGCCAGAGCCAAGCCACACGCAGCACATCTGGAGCCCACTCCTCCCAGGGGCTAAGTCTACTCCTCCGCCCTTCAGCTCTGGCTAGCTCCAACCTCCATCCTGTCTCTTCCCAGCTCCCTGCCTCCGGCCCTTCTTGGCAGGCGAACCTGGGGACTTGGCCACAAAAGTGTCTGTCTCCTCAGGCAGGGGACTGGCTGTCTTGCCCCATCTCTGTCCCATCTTCTCAGGCGCCCACTTGCTCGTCAGGAAGCCCTGTTGGGCTCAGAAGAGGGGGTGCTGGCTGGCCTGTAGCTCCTGTGACTGAAGACTTCATTCACCGCTCCCTTCTTTCCAGGCCTCGGGTGTTGCTCCCTTCTCTGGCCTTTCAAGGCTGGAAGAAAGGACTTGGGGGAGACGTGGGGTGGGGAGAGCTAGCGGGAAATTGGGGCCTGGTGCCCAGTGCTGACCACACCCAGAGAGATTTCCCTCTGGAGCCCCACAGGCTGGGTTTTGAAGAGGCTGAGTGACCTCCTGGGTTCCCTCCCCCTCTGGGGTCCTGAGCTGGAAGAAAGAAGCCTTTGCTGGGCCTGACACACCAGACCCTCAGCCTGGGCAGCAATCCCAGCCCCAGTTGTCCTTGCCTGTTCAGCTGGCCAGGGCATTGCCCAGACCCTGCCTCCATCAAAGGCTGCTCTTTAGCTCTGGCAGCTCTGCTTGCTGGTGGTCTCCCCACATGGCTCCCTGCTGCCCCATGGATGGCCCTCTTTGTACGCTGGAATTCCCATCTTGTAAGGACATGAAATGGCCTGGCTCCTGGCCAGGAAGCCCTGTGTGCCTGGTCAATCTAGCTTCCTGGGCCAGAGGGAGGGGCAGGCTTGAGTATGGACCAGTGGAGGACTTTCCCATCCCCTAGTCAGTGTCCAGGAACCTTTTGCTGACCAGCACCCTGTTAGGGTCCGAGAGTCAGGAACAATTCCCACAGACATGAAGGAAAAATACATAAAAATTTTATTCAGAAATTTAAAGTATAAAGTAATCAAATTAGCGGCTAGCCGGGCATGGACTCCACAAGCCAAAGATGGCGTCCGGCCCCGAACAATAGCAGGAAGGGGTTTTTATTGAAGAGATTCACACAAACCAGCATGCGCCAAGCATCTTTTAGAATAATTGGATGGCCCCATATCCTGAGTACGGGGGAAGTTTTGATTGATGGGGCTGTCTTCAGGGCATTGGAATGTGCTGACTGATATCTTTAGGGTCAGAAGTTTTTGTTCATCCCTTATAAGGCTTTTACATGTTTAGGGCTTGCTTAATCTATAGCTTGGGGGGGGTAGCAACTAGAAAAATTTACATTATGCCTGAGCTTGTCTGGGCTTGTCTGAAGAAGCTAGACAAATGGAGCCAGTGCATTCTGGCTCTTCATTCCCCCCTAGAGTTATGGCAAGGGTTAAATCTGTAAGCCAAGCAAATTACAGAAGCGGAAAGAAGTGGTTAGATAGCGCATTTAGGGGACTACTGATATTGCAACATTCTCCCCTCCAAAGAGGTAACCCCAAAATCTTTTTGGGATAAGAGCTCCCAAATACTTTTAACATTTTTGGCCTTTGGGACAGAGTACTTTGTTAAAAGGCCCAAGGACATTTTGACTTTTAGCCAAGAATGAAACTGGCTGCTTTTCTTTGGGGTCTTTTTACCCTAGCTGCCTAGCCAATTTCTATCTCCTAGTCTTATCATACCATCCTCTGACGAGGCTTATCCAAATAGCCAATAGGGAATTGGGACACAGACCGCTCTGGCTTCTTCCATGCTGAACAGGGATGCAGGGTGAGGCAACTGGGGTACCCCCTTCAGTGGGTCTATCTAAAAGACTCCCAAATTACATAACCCTTAACTATAGGGAGAAAAGAAAGTTATTTGACTGGTGCTTGGGAGATGTGAAGGAAAAGTAAAGGCAAGAGTAGTTAGTATTACAATTTTTAGGCAGGGAACCAGAAAATATCCAAATTAAAGTCCATTGGAAATTTCTTGATGAGGGCTCCCAAAAGCATCCATTTAACAGGTTTTTCCTCATTCTTTTTTTTTTTTTTT
>NW_008345746.1:53940-73538 GCF_000622305.1 Nannospalax galili
TTAGAGCCTAATGTCTGGGAAGTGTAATCCCTTGAACTCTTAAAGAAATATACTGATCACTTTAATCTTTGGTAATACTTTTCTTTAGAGTGTTTAAAACCATATAGTTGGCCCAAAGAAACCAATTTATTTTTACTCTTCAGGTCGTTGGAGGATCTGTTCCTTATGGGTCACATGGGCTTGGGAGGAGCCCCTGGCTCCTTTCTTTTACCAGTTCCATCCATGTGAAGATAAGTCAAAGGTCCTGCTTGACTGTGACTGGGCTTTGCTTGGAAGCATGGAGGAAATGCTTCCTCTGTGTTGACCCTCCTCTTTGTGAGACTGGATACTGGTTCAGGTCCAATTGGGGTCTCCATGGCCTCCCTGAACAGAAGGACAGGTGACTCACCAAAGTTACAGGACATTTCGAGAGATGCTCCATAGTCCCCTGGAATTTGGTCTTGGAGGGCAAGGAGCAAAAGCTGTCCTTTAAGTCCCTCTCACCAGATTAGTATAGGCCTCAAAGCATGGCTGTTAAACGTCCAAGAAGGTTAGTTCAACCAGTCTGGTACTTTTAATTACCACGTGCTATGTAAATAAAGCTTGGGCAAAAACCAAATGTTCTCAGATAAAGCTTGACTAGACATATATTTTGTTACTTAAACCAGTTGACTAAACTATGACTTTAGAAATTTTAAGATTATGTGTATTTTCGTCTCAGCCTTTATACATCATTGCAAACCTACGCAGACCCTCATCAATTGCTTAGGCTGTCTCATTTTTTCTATTTTGGAAAATATCTCTATTCCCATATCCTTTTAACATCTGACATCTTTTATCTTACCATTCTCTTTTTTAATAACCATGAGACATAATAGCATTAACAAATAAATTTTCCATCTGTTGTGAGAATTCTTTTCTGGGGATATTAAGCAATGTTTTTCCCCTTTTTAGGTTGTAGTATCAAACCAATGTTTGATTACATTAAAGTTTTTCTGAGGAACCAATAAATTTATTGAGATTAGTTACAGAGATGACTGAGGGGGCGCTGGGGTATATGAGTGACCTGAGAGTATTTACACTGGAAAGCCTTAACCCAGCATGGATCAAGCCTTCTCTTCCTAGCCTTTCCCAGATAATACACTTTAGTCTTCTCCAAACCCAAGAGACCATGTATGATTAGGGCCAAATTACATACAGTTGGCTGGGAAGAGCAACTGGATACTCAGGTGAGGGTCAATGACCCTGATTACCCCTCCTCCTTTAATTAGATACTTAAGTCCACAAGTCCAACTGTGATGATCTTGTGTTAGTGGACACAGCTGAAGTCATGACGATGGTAGTTGTTTGACTCAGAAGAAAGTAGTGTGTAGGATGTTATTAAAAGAACATGGAATCTAGATTATATACATAAAATAATGTAATAAGTTAATATTACCCATGTTTTTATAAGTTTTCAGGTAAATCTTCTACCTTATGTAGTTTAGAGAGTGATCTATCAAAACCTTGCATTAGGTGGAAAAAAAGCAATTGGTATCCAGTCAAACATTATCGAATTGATGTTTATAACCTCCAGCATAATCAATTCTTTTGAATTATTAAAATTTAATAATTTTAATAATCTTAAATATATTATTATACTGTATAAACTTTGAGATGCCCTTGTAAGCCTTGAGCAGGTTTTAAACAACCAAGTCTCCTTTAAAGGTTTAGAGATGTTTTACATAGACTTGGAAAATGTTTATTCTATATAAAACATTATCTAAACATAGAGATAAATTGCAACCTGGAGCAGAAGCAATCATTCCTTAAAAGTTGATTTATTTTTTTAGTAGGAACCATGTTGTAATTTAACAATTTCAGTTTACAAGAGAACTTACAAGTCAATTTGATATCTAGTAAATTATTTGTTTTATTAGTATTAAATATAAATCTATACATTCATAACAGTCTCATTCAATAAATACTGTGGTTAGACACAATTTCACAACAAACCAGTTTCAAAACCAAGGCCTATTACCTTGATGAATTTTTTTGATCAGATGTATATGAAAGAAACTCTTAAAAGCCAGCAGTACTTTACATATACATCCATCCATCCATATATATACATATATATATACATATACATACAGATGTGTATATATATGAGAATCTCATCTCAAAATGGCTGTGTTGGACAAAGCCATACACACTGACGAGGTGAAAAGGAACAACTCGTACATATTTAAGCATTATCAAGTTGATATTTGCAGCTTTTAGCAGAATCAGTTAAGGAAAACTGATGTTTTAGTTACTGAGGAATTCTAGGCAGAAGATCTCTTTTCTTAAAAAAGTCTATCCTGTTGTTTATTAAGTAGTTAAATTTATCTTTGTATTTACCATACATTTTACATTAGTCTGTGTTAGTGACCAAATAGAGAACTCCATTAACTACTTTTACTATAGACAGTAATACCCTCTGTTGTAACAGTTTACAACTCCTTTGCTCTTAGGCTGTTTTATTGTTCTCCTTTTCTTGTCACAGGGTCAGGGGGCCAGCCTGAGTCTGAGGAAGTCTTTGGAGAATGAATATCTTGAGGTAATAGGCTTGAGTCTGAAGTGGGAGGGCCAATCCCAACTCCGGAGTCAGCATCTCAGTGAGCTCAAACAGCACGTGAAAATTTACCAATATAATTAATACAAAAAGGCATTTGTTCTTCTTTAGCCTAAAAGTTTTTAAAATTGTTTATCCATATTTTACTTTTAAACTAAGGTAAGACTGTTAACTCGCATGGTGAATTCCTTTGAAGAGGGCTGTCAGTCTGGATTGGAACAAACATTTTATAATTTATTATACATGATCTTGGATTAAGTACCCATGACCTGGGGATAAGAAACACAGAAAACAATGGAACCTAAAAGAAAATGCAAAGAGACAACATCATAATACTCTTCTTTTTAGTCTACCCCTGACATTGTAAGTAGAAGGTGCCCAGGGA
The DNA here is from genome assembly GCF_000622305.1 of Nannospalax galili. Lineage (NCBI taxonomy): Eukaryota > Metazoa > Chordata > Mammalia > Rodentia > Spalacidae > Nannospalax > Nannospalax galili. The sequence goes on from NW_008345746.1 coordinate 56,901, forward strand.
ACGATGTGGCAGGGACAAAAGCAAGCAGACAGCAACTGAGCGTCAGAGAGGGAAATACTCTGTTCCAGAGAAAAACAGGCTTAGACTCACAACACAGAAACGGGTAGCGATTGGGACCAGTGGGGTCTGGATCTCAAGTCTCCCATCCAAGTAGGCTATCCCTTTTAACCACTCATTGTTGTAACTATGTGTTGGTAGTAGCTTGTCACTTGTAAGGTTTTGGCCCTGGAGTACAGAAAATTCTTATCTGCTTCATAGGTCTAGTCATCACAGAGTGTCTGTTCCCTTTGCACCTTGAAGGCAAATGGCTGAAAGACAAGTTAGTGGCACTGGAGAAGTCCAGGCAGGCCCCCTGAAGCAAGAACCGGGTTTTGGCACAAGATGTATTCTTTTTAAAGTTGGGCGGGGGGGGGGGAAGTGGGAGAGCGGGACTGTTAAAACCTGTTCTCTTTAGAGATCAAAGGGGAAGCCTGCTGTGTTGGCCAAACGGTGGTGTTGGTGAGGGGGCAGGGCTATCTGAACATTAACACCTAGAGGGGGAAATGAAAATCTCGCAGTGTGCAGAGTCAGCTGAGAAGGCTGCCCCTGTCCCTTTTCCAAAAAGATTTGGCCAGCCTGGATTCCATGTCAGACTCGACCAATCTTGTGTCTGGCCTGCCCAGATTCCACGTCAGGCTGGGCCAAGACTCTGGGCTGGTCCCGCCTGGATTCCACATCAGGCTGGAGCATGACCCCCCCATCAGAGGAGGAGTTGGGGCGTCCCCCATTCTCCTATGGCTCTGACATCAATAGCATGTCTGCTGATCTCCACTGAGCCCCAGGATGTCTGGACTACCAAAAAGCAAGAGAGAGAGAGAGAGAGAGAGAGAGAGAGAGAGCAGGCAGGACTTATCAAGGCCTGCTCCGGTGGCACGCTCCTGTGAGTCTGGGGGCGGTGGTCTCTGTTCCTGATCCCAGACAAGCCCCCAAATATTAGGGTCCGAGAGTCGGGAATAATTCCCACAGACACGAAGGAAAAATGCATATAAATTTTATTCAGAGCTGGATGTGGTGGCGCACGTCTGCAGTCCCAGCACTTGGGAGGCAGAGGCAGGCGGATCTCTGAGTTCAAGGCCAGTCTGGTCTACATAGTGAGTTCCAGGACAGCTGGGGCTACAGGGAGACCCTGCTTCAAAAAGACAAAAAAAATTTTTTTATTCAGAAATTTAAAGTATAAAGTAACCAAATTAGTGGCTAGCCAGGCATGGACTGCACAAGCCAAAGATAGCGTCCAGCCCCAAACAATAGCAGGCAGGGGCTTTTATTGAAGAACTTTATACAAACCCACGTGCACCAAGCATCTTTTAGAATAATTGGATGGCCCCATATCCTGAGTACGGGGGAAGTTTTGATTGATGGGGCTGTCTTCAGGGCATTGGCATGTGCTGACTGATATCCTTAGGGCCAGAAGTTTTTGTTCATCCCTTATAAGGCTTTTATATGTTTATAAGGCTTTTATATGTTTAGGGCTTGCTTAATCTATAGCTTGGGGGGGGGGTAGCAACTGGAAAAGCTAGCCAAATGGAGTCAGTGCATTCTGGCTCTTCACAGCCCAAGCTTGCTCTGTAATCTCCTTTTCCTCTAGGATGAGGCCTATGTGTAAAGGATCCTTCTGTTCCCTTCTGGAAACCTCTGGCAGCATGCCTCGGTCTAGGCCTCTTTCCCAGGCAAAGAGGGCAGAAGAAAAGGTGAAGGTCCTGGGCTGAAACGCAGGGCTGGGGGCCTAGCTGCCCTCACAGTCCTTTTAGTCTCTGGGCTTGGTCTGATGGCAGGCCATCCTAGCCCTTCTCAGTCACCGGGCTGGTCCCTGCAGGTAGTGTACCCAGGAGCCACGTGGTGCTCACCAGCCTTGGGAGTTGTCACTGCAGCTCCTTCCAGCCCCAAAGGCTGGAGGGTGCTGAGCCCCTGCTCCCTCCTGAGCCTCCAGCCACGACCCGGTAGCTGAAATTTAGTCCTTCTGGCAAGGAGGCCAGGCTGCCTTTCCCTGGACCAATCTGGCTGAAGGGATCCAGGACTCTCCCAACAAGGCTGCGTTTGAGCTAGCCCAGCCCGGCCCCCAGGCCAGGTATCCCGCCCCCACGACTCCCCATCACAGGGCTGGGTGTTCGCTATGCTGGCTGGGCAGGAAAGAGGGGAGCGGATGGCAGCCGAGGGGCGCCCGGCCAGCACGCCTGTGGGTGGAGGGGCTGAGTCACCCGGGCAGCTCCAGTCACCTGCGTCTGCGGAGGGGGCGGGGCTGGCTTAGGGCGCTCCCCGGGGTGGGTGGGGCCCCGCCCGGCCTCCCTCCTCCCCGTGGGCCCCGCCGCCCCGGCCTCCCCGCCGCCTGCGGCCCCGGGTCTCCGCCGAGTTCCTCAAGCGTACGCTCCATGGCCGGAAAGTTGGTGCCGCTGCTGCTGCCGCTGCTGCTGGCTGCGCTGGGCCTCGCCGGCCTTCTGCTGCTGTGCGTCCCGACCCGCGACGTCCGGGAGCCGCCCGCCCTCAAGGTGCACTAGCCGGCCGGCCGGGCGCGGTCCTGGGGAGCAGCTGGCGGGGGCCGGGCCGGGCGGGGAAGCTAGGAGTGCGCGGCGACCCCGGCCCGCCCACGCTGCGCCTCTGGCCCGGTCCCAGGTCCCCCGCTGGTCCCACTGCGTTCCGCGGGTGACCGCGGCGCTTCCGGGCGCCCCGGGGTTGGAGGACAAAGTAGCGGGAACTCCCCGGCCGCTGCAGAGCCGGTCGGCGCAGAGGGGGAGCGGTCTTCCAGGTCCCTTCGGGTGGTTCCCGGCTCCCCTTAGCCCAGCGCGATCTGATGGGGGGGGAGCAGACACCCCGAGCCGCCTCCTCTTCCCTGAGTGACCACCCAGGAGTGCTTCGTTAGAAAAGCATCTCCCCAGATAGGGAGAAACGGACACTGGGGTCCACGGAACCCTCTCTGACCCATGTCGGGACAGGGCGACGGAATGCTGCCCTTGAAAGAGGAGCAGGGGCTTTGCTGGCACTAAAGGGATTGGAGCTGCTAGAAGGGATCTCTGCCACCCCCCACCCCCACCCCCACCCCGCACCTCAGAGGCCATTCCTTTAGTTTTTTATTGGACTTGTGCTGAGTATGTGTGTGAACTGGACATACAAGCCTCATGGGCCCAGGATGGGAAGGAGAGCTCTGTGGCCCTGCAGGACAGGGGATGTGTGTGTGTGTGTGGGGGGGTGTGAAGTAGTTGGGACCAACAAACCTCCCTAGTTCTGAAGGAGTTCCTTGGTGTGGGGGAGGACTGGAGCAGCCCTTTCCCAGGCTGGAACTGGCACTTGCCCCAGGCTGGTTTCCAGCCAGGCTCCCCCAGCTGGAGCCCAGGCCCCTGGTGCAGATTTTGGAAAGGGCCACTTGTAAACTGGGTGCCCAAGTTCCCTAGCCTGCAAAGAAGGCCCCTTTCAGCTCAGCAGAACCAACTTCTCCTTGTCCCTGGCTTTTGGGCCCAGGGAGTGGGGCATGGCTTGGAGGCCTCCACTCAGTCCCAGCCCCCTTCTTTCCCAGGGGCCCTTAGGAGTGCACATCCACAGGTTGGGCTGAGGTCAGAGCAGATACAGGCAGAATGATGGGGAAAGGAAGAGTAGCTACTGGGCTTACACTGCCCTGGACTGAGGACTTTGTACCCCCAGGACAAAGTTCCAGACGTGGTCCTGGGATCCTGTGCCTGGCACAGCCCCTCAGTTGCCCTCTTCAGGAAGGCTACTTTCTAGTACTTGACATGCTGGTGTCAGGTAATGAGGGGAGATCACTCCAGGAGCTCCTGGTTACTCTCTTTTCATACAAGCTGTGTCACCGTGGTTGCCTTTGGCCTTAGGTATAACATGTAGCTCACCACATAACAGGGTGGGAGTAGAGAGCTAAAGGGAGTCCCAAGATTCCTCAGGCTGACTTCCTACCCCCACCCCCAGTATGGCATTGTTCTGGATGCTGGCTCTTCACACACATCCATGTTTGTCTACAAATGGCCAGCAGACAAGGAGAACGACACAGGCATTGTGGGTCAGCACAGCTCCTGCGATGTTCAGGGTGAGCATCAGGTGTACCCCCAACCTCAACACCCAGTCCCAGCAGGATCTTGGGAACCCTGTTCTGCCTTAGCCTGGCAGGCTCAAGTAGTCATGGCCTTCTGTTTGGAGCTGGGCGGGGCTCACTTCAGGCGAGAGTCCAGAAAGAGAAGCTGGGTTTACTGGGGCTGGGAGGGGCTTGTGGGCACTTTGTGTCCTGAAACAGAAGCCCCAGAGAGCAGGTGGAATGCTCAGGGGGTTAGTGGCCCAGTACAGGCCTCTATACTGTAGATGGAGCAAGCATAGCTCTAAGGATCTGGGAGCATATTCTGGCAGGTCCAGTGAAGGATGGGTTGGGCTGACAATGCCCAAGTCTTTGTCCTTGCACCTGTGCCCACACCCACCAGGTAAGCGGCAGCCTCAGAGACTCTGTGGTACCTGAACCCTTTTGTATGTCTAAGCTGGGTGGGAGCTCAAAACCCCAGCCTTACTGGCCCATAGTAACCTGTGAACTATCTGCTAAGCCTGGGCCATCTCCTCTCTCTTCTAGGTGGGGGCATCTCCAGCTATGCAGATGATCCTTCTAGGGCAGGCCAGAGTCTGGTCAAATGCCTTGAACAGGCTCTTCGGGATGTGCCAAAAGACAAACATGCCAACACACCGCTCTACCTGGGAGCCACAGCAGGCATGCGCCTACTCAAGTGAGTACCTATACCTTGACTTGGCCCGGAGGCCTGCACAGCTCTTCAACAGCATGAGAAACCCTCCCCCTGTAGGCCCTCAGCAATGCCTGATAGTAGGATCATGGCCATCTGGGGAGGCGCTCTCTCAGAGTCCTCCTCCCCACTCCACAGCCTGACCAGTCCAGAGGCCACTACCAGAGTGCTAGAGGCAGTGACACAGACCCTCATGCAGTACCCCTTTGATTTCCGTGGTGCACGCATCCTCTCTGGACAGGACGAAGGGGTGTTTGGCTGGGTAACTGCAAACTACCTGCTGGAGAACTTCATCAAGGTGGGCCCCACAGCTGGCCAGAGTCTGGGGTCCTGCATGCCTTACCTGTCCACTGGCTGATCCAACCTCTACTTTCCGCAGTACGGCTGGGTGGGCCGGTGGATCCGGCCAAGGAAGGGAACCCTGGGGGCCATGGACCTGGGGGGTGCCTCCACACAGATCACCTTTGAGACAACCAGCCCATCTGAGGATCCAGCAACTGAGGTCCACCTGCGACTCTATGGCCAACACTACCGTGTCTACACCCACAGCTTCCTCTGCTATGGGCGAGACCAGGTCCTCCAGAGGCTGCTGGCCAGAACGCTCCAGGTGCCTCTTCACCCTCAACCATCCTAATGTACTGTTGCCTCCTGGAGGAAGGGAGGGAGAAGGGACCAAAGGCCCCAGAGCGGAGATAGTAAGGCACTTCAGACTAACCTCCTATGCAGGGATGCACACAGAGCTGAGGCCCACAGTGGGTCAGGCTTCTTTGTTGACCTCCCTTTGAAGCCCCCGACTTCCTCCAGAGCATCTTCCCAGGGCTTCTCCAGCTGGGCTTTCCTCAGCTTGAGTATGGGGGGAGGAACTCAGCAAAAGAAAGGTGCAGGAATGGGAGCCGAGAGAAAAGAGGGCCAGTGGTCATCTCACGGGGCCTTGGATGCCTGACTGGGAGGGTTGGAGTTTGTTTAGCAGGTAATGGTTAGCCTTGGATTGTTTATGAACACAGTTCATCATGCTGTTCCTCTGGGGTGGGGTGGGAGACAGTGGCTAGAATGGGGGAATTCTACGTGTACTCTGGTTAACCCTCTAGACCCATGGATTCCACCCCTGCTGGCCAAAGGGCTATTCCACGCAAGTGCTGTTACAGGAGGTCTTCCGGTCACCGTGCACTGCAGCCCAGCGGCCCCAGATGTTCAACAGCAGTGCTCATGTCAGCCTGTCAGGGACCAGCAACCCCTCCCTCTGCCGTGGCCTAGTGTCTGGGCTCTTCAATTTCTCATCCTGCCCCTTTTCCCGATGTTCCTTTAATGGAGTCTTCCAGCCTCCTGTGACTGGGAACTTCTTCGTGAGTCTAGGCAGGTGGAAGTGGGGGCAGGTGGCCCTACATGTCCGGGGTCTGGTGATGGTGTGACAGTGCCACCCCCGGCAGGGCTTCTCTGCTTTCTACTACACTGTGGACTTCCTGAGGACGGTGATGGGGCTCCCTGTGGCAACCCTGCAACAACTGGAGACAGCCACAGAGTTCATCTGCAACCAGACCTGGGCAGAGGTGAGGTCTGTTTCCCACCTTCTCCAGGGCTGTGCAGGAAGGCTTGGCCAACTGGTCTCACACCTTCCAGTCATGCATTTGCTCTACACAGAGAGGGACACAAGCCTTTCAGAATGCTGACTGCCATAGTCTAAAGAAATGGTCAGGCTGAAGTCGGGAGTTTGGGACTGGGTAAACTAGAATTTCAGTGGTCTTCTTGGAGGCCCCGTCCTACAACCAAGATCTGGAGGATAGGTGGAACAGGTATTGCAAAGGCTCTGTAGCAGCGGCGAGCTCAGAGCAGACAGGGACAGAGAGGCATGAGTCTGCAACAGATTGTGGAGGAGAATGACCCACCAGTGGGAAAGGAATACTCAAGAGAGACTCAGCAGGGCTTGGGGTGTGCTGTGAGGAGTTGAAGATGATGCCCTGTTGCTGGCTGCTGCCACTGGCTGAGCACTAGCTCCAGGGAAGGAAGGATAGAGGGGTCTAGGCACCTGGAGTATGTGGAGGCTGAGATTCCTGGAGAAATAGGCCCTATGCTAGTCTCAGTCACCCCGAGGGTCTCAGAGGCCAGGAGGCCAGAGAGCCACACTCCAGTCTGGACGTCTGTTCCTGTGACTATGGCCAGACACTGCTGCCCTCTGTTTCGTGGCCATCCATGCTGCCCCCTGCATCTGGCTTTCCAAGCACCAGTGCAGGCTTGGGGGCTTCGGGGGAGGATGCATAGCATCCCAGTAGTCTCATGGTTCATCCCAGGGAAGCGTGGCTTGGACTCAGTCTTCCTGCGTATTTCTGGCCATGTGCCTCCCTTGGCCTGCATTGTGGGGAGGGCACAGTACTGGGTTTACCGTCACTCCCTATGGTCCTCAATCCAACGCGGTCTTACCCTCTTCCTTAGCTGCAAGCCCAAGCACCGAGGCAGCAGACCCGCCTGGCTGACTATTGTGCTGTAGCCATGTTTGTGCAGCAGCTACTGAGCCGTGGTTATGGCTTCGATGAACGCTCCTTCAGTGGTGTGGCCTTCCAAAAAAAGGTGAGCCATGTGTGGGACCAGAGCTCAGGGGTGGAGCATCTCAGAGAGCTGATACCCCCCTACCCCCCAAACAGGCTGAAGGCACCGCAGTTGGCTGGGCGTTGGGCTACATGCTGAACTTGACCAACTTGATCCCTGCTGACCAGCCGGGGTTCCGCAAGGGCTCTCACTTCAGCTCCTGGGTTGTGCTCCTCCTGCTCTTTGCTGTCCTGCTCCTGGCCGCGCTGGTCTTGCTACTGCGCCAGGTGCGCTCTGCCAAGTCCTCAGGTGCTCTATAAAGTTGCAGAGAATCCTCTCCCACCTCCACAGTATCCCTTACCCTCCACTCCACCCCACTCCCATCCATAGCACCTCTGCCCCGAGGTGGCCTGGGAACCAACATTCAGATATCCACCCTCAGTCACCCCTGCAGACCCCACCAGTCAGCTCTGCCTCCCCCTCCAGGTCTCCCAAGTCCATGAAGCTGTCTCCAGCCCCAGGTTCTCAATGCTTCCTTCTCTCTTTCGTCCCTGGGTGTCAGATCCCTCGGCCTGTGACTCAGGGTGAGGTCTCCTGTGAAAGGGGCCTTTGTTCTGACCTCCACGGGCCCTGAGAACTTTTCTGTCTATAGTTGGGGTCTTTAGTGAGCAAGCCTCCAGAACCTACAGTCATGGAATCAGCCCATCAGTTCAGTGCCTACTTGTAAACATTTTGTAATAAAAGGCTTTTCCTAGAGCAGTGATGTATTCATTCACGGGGAGATCTCTGTTGTGGCCTTTCCTCCCTCCCCCCAGCTATGTCTGCCATTCAGACCTATCCCAGGTCCCAAGACAAAGCACTGACTTTCCAGCTTCCTTGCTTTCTGGACCAGATCCAAGACCATGAAGGCACTCCTCTTACACTGGCCTGGGGGAGTCTCTGAGTCTTTGAGTCTTCTCTGCCTGGCAGAGCCCCAACAAACCCCAGGTCCATGTCGTTGGTGACCTGGGTAGGACTTGGGGCTGGGCCCTGAGTTCTTTGCAACTGCAGAGACACCTACAGTGTCAGCAGCCATGCAGGACCGGTGGCACCTGGAGCCCACGGTGCAAGTTCTGTGTTCTCTAAGTGGAAAGGTGTGGTCTCTGCCCCCTGACCCCCCCCCCCCGCCTTGAGGTTTGGGGTCGTTGTTGGTGGTCCTTTGTTCTACACATTCCCTCCCTCCCTCCCTCCTTTCTGCCAGTCTTTGAGACTTTTTTTATTTTTTCTGAAACAGGGTCTCCCTGTAGCCCCAGCTGGCCTGGAACTCACTACATAGACCAGGCTGGTCTCGAACTGACAGAGATCCACCTGCCTCTGCCTCCCCTCCTTAGTGCACACCATACTCTGCCTGTTCTTTTTATTTTTATTATACAGGGTCTCACTATGTAGCTCTGGCTGGTCTGGAACTTGCTATGTAGACCAGGCCGGCCTCAAATACAGAGACACCTGCCTCTGCCTCCCGAGTGCTGGAATTAAAGGTGTGCACTACCAAACCCACCCTCAACCTTGTTCTCTTGATTTAGTCAGAGGGAAGTCTCTGGGTGGGATGGGGTGTTCCCTCAGGAGCTTGCAGGTGGGAGAGAGGCAAGCCAGGGCACCACAGATGCTCCATGTTGGGTGACTTCCAGGGAGCTGAAGGCCAGCACCTGGGACCATGACCACCTTGGACAGCTCCCAGCTGAGCGTCAGCGGCAAAGTCCGGTCACTTTTGCCCCCTGGTGGCCTCACTCGGGAACCAGCCTGACTGGCGTCAGGGGCGGTCTAGTTGTGAGCCGGCTGTTTGCGTTTATCCGTGTCTTCGAAAGCCCGGGTGCGTTCTTTGGGCTCAGCCGGTGCATCCCTGTGCACCCGTTTATCCTTTGTTTAACAGTGTGTTTCCCTAGTCTAAGGGGTGAGGGTTTGGCAGTCCAACCGCGGAGAGGAAGGGGCCATCCTGGGACTGTGAGCCAGTGCCAAGCCAGATTTCTGGGGGAGCGAGGAGGAGGCTGGAGGCGCCGAGGCACTCTGACGCGGGAAGAAGGGGACCCCAACGGGAAGAAGAGGGAGAGGGCTCTGTCTAGAGCCACGTCCCGCCCCCGCAGGTGGAGCGCGCAGGCGCACGACGTGAGCGCCGCTCGCCGCCGCTCCTCCATCCCGGATCCTTTGCCGCAGCGTCAACGCCGCCGCCGCCTCCTCTTTTCCTCTTCCTTCTCCGCCTCCTCCTGCTTCCCGGCTTCTCCAGTCGCGCTTCCCGGAGCCGGTCCCGAGTCCCGGGCCGCGAGGTGCCATGCTGCTCCGGCGGCGGCGCTGAAGCATGGCGACGCCGGTCCCTCCGCCCTCCTCGCGGCACCTGCGGCTGCTGCGGCTGCTGCTCTCAGGCCTCATCCTCGGAGCGGCCCTGAACCGGGCCACCGCCAGCCGCCCGGGTGAGCGAGCGCTCCGGGCGCAGGCTGCGGGGTGCCCCGGGGCCGGGCTTCCCGGGCGCGGAGTGCGGTGCGCGGCGTCGCCCTCGCCCTCCACGCCGCCGCCCTGGCCGCTCCCGGGCCCGTAGGCCACGCGTCCTTGTCTGCCGCGCGCCCCGCCTCGCCCGGGGTGGGTAAACAAGCCAGGCCCGCCGAAGGCCCGGCTGGACGAGTCTTCTCTCGGGTCCCCGGAGGCGAACGCCGAGCCAGACTCGAGGTCTTTTGCGCTCCTGTGGTCATCTGGCTCCGGGGGTCCCTCCTTGGGGATTCTGTGTGTCTCTGTTTCTGTGTCTCTGGGGCTGCTCCGGGTGCCTGCCTGCCTGCCTGCCTAGCTGCTCCTGTCCGCGTTGTCCCATACAGGCTTTGCTTTGCCTCCCGTGGTGGAGTCTGGAGGCTCTAGGTCTGCTAGGGTCTTGTTCTAACTTAGTGGGGTGAAGTTGCCCCCATCCCCTGCCTTGGAGGGCACCTGCCACCCTGTCTTCTGAACTGAGGTCTGTGGGTTGACTACTCAGATTGATGATGAGCCCAGTTCTGGGAGACCCTACTTGACAGATGGGTCCTGAGGCTGCAGAACCCACAGTACATCTCCCTTGAGGGGGTGAAGTGGGAGAGGGTGCCCATATGTTCACTGAGTTCTCCTGGCAGCCCTGTAGGGGAGATACTTTTCATCCATCTTACAGATGAAGAAACAGACAGAGGTGACTGGTATGTGGCACAACAGGGATGCCATCCTGAGAGATCTTATTCTGGATGTGTGGCCTTAAGAGCAGGCAGGCCTCCTCTTGAGAAAGCAACCCTAGACAGGAGGTTGGCATGACTGGAAGAGGTTCTGAGGAGAGTGGAGGGCCAGAGTAGGCCTTGCTAGAGATGGCAGAAGCCACCTGCTGAGAGCCTGGGCACTACATGGGCAGTACTGAACCCCTTGAGCTGATGCTGGCCTCAGCTCACTGGCCACTGCAGCTGCACACAGAGACCTGGCATGACCCCTCCCTAAGCATCTTCCCACACCCAATACCCAGGAGGGGCCAGTAGCCCAATGTGGGTGGAGTGCCATTGTTCCTGGGACCTCTAGACTGAAGAGAGTCTTTCTACTCAAGACTAAACAGGCAGCAAGCATATCCTCCTGCACTATGGTGAGGCACCAGTAGGCTGAGGGCTAGGAGGCCTTCTCTGGGCTTAACTACATTATCAGCACCAGAAGCAGAGACTGCCAGGCTCCCTGATGCCCAGCTGGTGGGTGGGGTCCAGGCAAGCCTTCTGGCACAGGCTTAATATTTAAGCCTAAACCCAGAGCCCAGCTCACTGATACTAGAGGCTGCTAACCCATCCTGTGGAAGATAGAAGATGTCTGGCCTGGAGCCACACTGTGTCTCCTAGGGCTGCAGAAGACTTAGTGTCAGATTACCAAGGAAACCGAGCCAGGCTAGCCAAAGTCTGGAGAAGGACATGCTGTCCACACCCCTCTGGGCCCTAGTGGCATTTCCTACAGTGTGGAGTGGTGACTGGGCTGATAAGCTGAAGGATCCACTTTGCCAGAGATACCCACCAGGCAAGGTTGATGGTCTTACTAGGCATTCCCTTGGCTCTGCTGGCTTGCTGAGATAGAGCCCAGGGTCCCAAGTTGGAAACATTCCTTAGCTTTGAATCAACTGAACTTGTGCGTCCTACAGGGGAAATTGAGGCACAGAAGGGGCCACTGCCCCATCTTTTAGCATCAAAATGGGGCTAATTGCCATGTATAACTAGAACATCATGATCTGGGCCCCAAAGGATATGAAAATGTGACTGAGAACTATGCCCTAGCCTGGTGTTCCCAACACTGCTCAGCCCAGGTCTTTCAGTTCTCAGACTGGGTCCAGCCAACTCCCTCTTAGGTCTCCCCAGCCCCACTGGCTTCTCTGCCTTGGGAACAAGCCAGAGACTGGGCAGGGAGAGCCATTGTCTTCCAGACTGAGCATGTGTTCCGTGACCTTCCAGGTTCTATCTAGAGTTGTAGGGTGGTGTGATAGGGTCTAGGGAGGAAACCCTGATGTTTAGGAGATGTCTATTCAGCATCCTTTTCTTAGCCAAAGAGAGGAGGGACCTGAGTCCTATCCTCAGAAGCAATCTGGATGAAAGGTCCCAGCTCAGTCTGTGCCACAAAGAGGTCAGAAGATAGCTTAGAGGGCTGAACAACCCTGCCCTGGAGGACTAGCTGGACAGTTAGGGTCCGTTTTCCTTTGAGGGCAGGGGTCAGGCCTGGAAGCTGGACTCTGGGGAGTGGGTGGGGCAGGGTAGTTCCCATAAGACTCGGGGACTGTTTGTTTCCTGGTTCTGAGACTTGGCAGTGCAGAGGAAGGGCCTGCCCAGAACAATGGCCGGAGCCAGGCCTGGCCAGCTCCGTTGGGGGAGGGGTTTCCAGCCTTGGGTTGTAACTAGCCCTGCCCTCTGCTTCCTCCTCAGATGCAGCCACCTGTCCTGGGAGCCTGGACTGTGCCCTGAAGAGGCGGGCAAAGTGCCCACCGGGTGCACATGCCTGTGGGCCCTGCCTTCAGCCCTTCCAGGAGGACCAGCAAGGGCTCTGTGTGCCCAGGATGCATCGGTCTCCCGGTATGCCGGAGTACAGATACAGGGGTAGTGGATGGGTGGGTGAGCGAGATGGCTTCCCTCCCTCACTGCCCTGCCCTGTGGGCCTGTACCATGAAGGACCCTATAGCTTTGGGAAAGTGGCCACCAGATCCCCTGAGCTTGGTGGGGTGTTCAAGTCCAAGGCCAGGGGACTGGCTCTCTTGACACTCTGGGAATAGTAGTCTCTTCATCCTTTCAAGATGGTACTGGCCTAGTGCCTGGAGCTAAGCTGAGGCCTAGGGCATTTAAATCCCCCTAGGGCAAGGGGGTGGGGGGGAGGAGAGGTCAAAGTGCTCCGTCTTGGACCCTGCTAGGTCTGCCCAAAACCCTTCCAGGTGTCCCCTTTTGCAGTCTCCGGGCAACCTGCTCTGCCGCCTCGCTCACTCTCCCTGTGTACTCCACACAGCATGTTTGGAAGTATCAGCCCTGTGCTAGTGGCAGCTATCAGTCTGGATGTTCCTTCAGGTGTGATGAGGGCTTTACCTCAGAGAAGTGCTGGGGATGTAGCCATGTAGGCTTCCTGGGAGGAGGTGGCAAAGAGGGGGCACTGAGAAAGGCCAAGCAGGACTGCTGTGGGGTGCCCACATGGGAGCTTATTTCTGGACTGAAGTACACAGTGTGAACCAATCAACGTTTAGCCGGCCACCTGCCCACTCCTACAGGTGACCTCTCCACTAGGGAATAGCCTGGATGTTTGGGCATGCTTTGGTCTCTCCCTACTCCTTGTGGAGTTACTCGATCCTCTTGGGCAGAAAAGGTGCCTGGGGGTCGGCCAGAGGAGGGACTGTGGTCCCAAGTGCTCTGCCCACCCCTTTGTGACACTAGCCAGGTACTCCATTCCCTTCCCTGCTTGTGGGTCTCTGTACATTCTCCTAGCCCTTCCCTCTCTCTGTACATCACCCCCCCACCTCTGCTTTTTCTGGGAACTGCTGGGGCTCACAGGAAGCTATCTAAGTTGTTACTATGGCAACCCCTAAAGCAGGTTTGGATGGGTTCCTCCATCTCAGAAGACTGCCTGCTATAGGTGTTGTTTAAGGACCTGGGGCCTCTCTATCTGATGGACCTCACCCTCCCCAGGGGAGGGCCTGCCCCAGCCCAGACTGGAAGAGGAGATCGACTTCCTGGCTCAGGAACTGGCACTGAAGGAGAACGAGGCTGGGCACTCAAGACTCACAGCAAGGCCTTTGCCTGAGACCAGGCAGAAGCTCCTGGAGCCTGGTGAGAGCCCTGCTCACCGCCCTGATCCTGCACTTCTGAACAAGGCGGGGTCCTGCTGACAGCCTGCTTTTCTCTCAGCAGCCACCCTGGGAGTCTCAGAGTGGGGTCAAGCACTGGAGCCAGGCCTCCCCTCTATGCGTGGCGCTTCCCCACCCACACCCCGTGCCTCCTTGGGCTCCCCTGTATCATCTGGGCCTGTGCACATGGCCCCGCTGGAGCCCCGGGGAGGGCGTGGAAATGGCCTCACCCTTGGTAGGTCCTGGGGACAAAGCTTGGTGGGGTGGCAGGCTCAGGGCCTTCCCCAGGCCGCCCCTTGCCATTGCCCTCCCTCCCACAGTGCTGATCCTGGCATTCTGCATGGCCGGCACCGCTGCCCTCGCAGTGGCAGCCCTCTGCTGGTGCAGGTGAGCCTCTGGCAGATAGGAGGGTGGGGGAGAGACTTGGTGTCTGAGCCTTAGCTCCAAACCACACCCCAACTCCAACGCCAACCTCTGCAGGCTACAGCGAGAGATCCGCCTGACACAGAAAGCCGACTATACCACAGCTAAGGCGCCCACCTTACCTACCACACCGCGAATCTCAGTGCGTAATTCCACCCTCATCTTGTGTCCCCAGCCTGCACTCGCCTGCGGGGTTTGACCCTTTCCTTCCTCCACAGCCTGGGGACCAGCGGCTGGCTCATAGTGCTGAAATGTACCACTACCAGCACCAGAGGCAACAGATGCTGTGCCTGGAGCGGTGAGGGCGCCCCACCCTGGTGCTGCCACCATATCTGCTGTGCAGCCACACCTCTCTACCTGTACTTGTTCTCAGGCCCCATGCCTCACTGGCCTCCCTTCCCCACCTGCCTGAAACCTCTTACCTCCAGGCCCGTCACCCCACCCCAACCCCACCCCAGCTCGCAGTTCCCCACTCAGAACAATATTATATTGAGTGCCTACCCCTCATCTGGGCCCCTGGCACTTGGAGAGTGCACAGTGGAACCAGCGATCTTACCCCCACCAGGCATAAGGAGCCTCCCAAAGAGCTGGAGTCAGCCTCCTCCGATGAGGAGAATGAAGACGGGGACTTCACCGTGTATGAGTGCCCAGGCCTGGCCCCGGTGAGTACCCCAGGGATGCTAGAGCGTCTCCTCATCCCACTCCTCAGGCCTCACTGCTTAGTGCTTGACCGATTGCCTTCACAGACTGGGGAGATGGAGGTGCGCAACCCACTGTTTGATCATTCCTCGCTGTCGGCACCCATGCCAGGCCCGGGTTCTTCACCCCTAATGCAGTGACTTGGAGGCTAGTGTCCACTCGCCTGCAGACCACAGCCCCTGGGTAGTGAGGAGCAAGGCCTGGCATTCCCCATTGAAAAGAACACGCATTGTGACCCTCTGCGTGCTTATGGCTGGGAGAGGCACCAGCCCCTGGGGCCCCTTGCCAGAGAGATTCCCCACCTGGTGCGGGAGACCTAGCATCCGCTTGCACATCCTCTGCCCCGTCTGAACCCTCAAACTGGAGGGATGAGGCCGGGAACCCTAGAGCCCAGGCATGGATAGAAAGTTATGGAGACTAAAGCCAATTAAAGTCTGTTTCAAACCTGTGAGTGGCTTCTGTGGTTTGTTGATGATGTGGTTAGTCCTCAGTCATCCACCTTGCACCAAAGCCCTGGTGGTGGACAGAGTAGGGGGCCCTGGAACTGCCTCCTGCACCTCCAGAGAGAAGAGATACCTCTGTGAGCATTTAGAGACTAGAGGAGAGGCAGACACAGTAGAACAGCCCTAACCCTCTACACTGGAGCATCATCCTCCTACCATAGCTCTGTCCCAGAGTTGGGGGTAGTAAGGGCACATTGTAGGACTGGGCTAGCACAGAACTAGCCAGACTCTGAGAAAGGCCCCATTCTTTGGGATAAAAAAGGTTGGGAGGGGCTAGGGGGATGTCTCAGTTGTTGAGAGGGCTGGCTACTCTTGCAGAGGACCTGGGTTTGATCCCCAGCACCCATATGGTGGCTAACTGTCTGTGGCTCCAGTTCCAGGGGATCTGACTCCATTGCCCTCCATGGGCATTGCACAACACAGGTTCATTTACATACACACAGGCATTACACTCACACATATAAAATAAAAGTAATAAATGAAAATTAAAAATAAAATAGGTTGGGAGACCTGGGTATGATGGCACATGGCTTTAATCCCAGCACCTGGGAAGCAGAGGCAGACAGATCTCCATGAGCTGGAGGCCAGCCTGGTCTACATAGGGAGTTCCAGGCCAAATGGGGCTCTGTCTCTCTCTGTCTCTGTCTCTCTCTGTCTGTCTCTCTCTCTGTCTCTCTGTCTCTCTGTGT
Organism: Nannospalax galili; assembly: GCF_000622305.1. Taxonomy (NCBI): domain Eukaryota; kingdom Metazoa; phylum Chordata; class Mammalia; order Rodentia; family Spalacidae; genus Nannospalax; species Nannospalax galili. The sequence goes on from NW_008345746.1 coordinate 72,817, forward strand.
CTCTCTCTGTCTCTGTCTCTCTCTGTCTCTCTCTGTCTGTCTCTCTCTCTGTCTCTCTGTGTCTCTCTGTCTGTCTCTCTGTGTCTCTCTCTGTCTCTGTCTCTCTCTGTGTCTCTCTCTGTCTCTCTCTCTCTTCTCTCTCCCCTCTCTGTCTTTCTCATTACTCTTCTGTGAACAAGAGTTGAATCCAAATTACACACGTGGCACAGTTGAGAGTGAACAAGGCTCCCTGCTCTTACGTTGTTAAACTGTGCCGTCCACCCCCTTTGCTCCCGTTGTAAGTCTCACTGCTCGGGGTTTTTCCTTTTCCTTCCTCTGGTGTCTCACAGAGCTTGAGAATCACAGAACGTTTCACATTTTAGCAAGAGCCTATGGAGATACCAGTGACCTTGAGGAATGAACATTCTTTGTAAGCAAGAAAGGGCAGAAGGCAGAGAAGAGACAAGGCCAGCGGCAGAGTTGGGTACAGACAGCGTTTATTCCCGTCACCCTAGCAGTCGAAGCATGCGGGGCCTGGTTTCTGTGGCAGTGCAGCGACCCTCCCTTCACCAGTTCTCTCATCCCCTCTCACTTTTTATATCTTTTTTTTTTTTTTTTTTTTTTTTTTTTTTTTTTAGTCTCTCTGTAGCCCCAGGTGTCCTGGAACTCACTGTGTAGACCAGGCTGGCCTCGAACTCACAAAGATCCACCTGCCTCTGCCTCCTGAGTGCTGGGATTAAAGG
>NW_008345746.1:73852-85178 GCF_000622305.1 Nannospalax galili
TGCCGGCATTGCACGACATGGGTGCACTTACTTTCATGCAGGCAATTCACGCATACACATAAAATAAAAATAAATATTTTAAAAATTAAAGGGCTGGAGAGATGGCTTAGCGGTTAAGAGCACTGATTGCTCTTGCTGCAGAGGACCCGGGTTCGATTCCCAGCAACCACATGGCAGCCATGAACCATCCTTGACTCCAGTTCCAGGGGAATCTGATGCCCTCTTCTGATCTCCGCACCACTGCATGACACGGGTGCACTCACATACTTGTAGGCAGTACACTTATACATAAAAACTAGCAAGCAGCAGGTAGATAGATGATAGATAAAGGTAGATGATAGATGATAGATAACAAAATATCAAATTGAATGTTCAAAATATTCAGCAAAAATCTACTAGGGAACCCCTGTTGAGACAGCTGGAGTTCCCATAGAGAATCCTGGGCAGAGCAGAGTGTCCCCTCAGCTGAGGCTTCCATGTAAAAGAACAAATAACAGCAGAAAGGTGACATCATCAATCAGGGGCTTAAAACAGAAACCACTGAGGAAGTAGAGATGGTCAGCTGGAGTTCCTAATTGAGCTCTATCTGTCTGTCTATCTACCTATTACTTGCTATTTATTCTTTCGCTTTGACTTGCTATATACTTGATAAACTCACCCTGAGCTGAGCGTTCGATGACTGAACTTCCGGCTTCTTAGTCCCACCACAGGCACTTTTATATCATGGTATAAATAATAGTAGCATCTGTTGGAAATGGTTTACCTGTTTCACTGTTCCCAAGAACACAATGCTTTTTCTCTTGGGCTGTTTTACTGTTCTTTTCCTGCTTGTCACAAAGTTAGGGTGCCAGGCCATGCCCAGATAAGAGAGCTTGAGGACACTTTGATACAAATATGCTTGGGTCTGAAATGGGTGGAGGTAATATGTCAGCTTCTCAGTGAGTTCAAACAGCATACAACAATTTACCAATATAATGTACGTTACACACTCTCATACGTGGATTAAGGTGTGTGTGGGTTGGGGGGTGGTAATATGTGGTCAAGGTGCTGAAATCAGGATATCACTAGACTGAAGAACAAGGTTAATTAGCCAGACCTGTCTAATCTGTTGAGGTCAGGGAGGGGCAAAGGTTGTGTTCAAAAGCCCCTCAGTGTTTGCTGAGGTGGGGGTGCAGGCTTCAGATAGCCTTGCAATTGGGGAGACAAAGCCGGTTAAGCACCAGCAGGCCCTGAAGTGTGGTGGACAAGACTGGTAGAAAAGTTACCAACCCTGTTGGAAGCTACTGTTTTATCCCAATTAGTGTATTTGGCGGGCCAGAGTGCCCCACACCAGGGAATTCCCCCTCACTCAGCTGTGACTCTGGGCTGGCCCTCAGTATAAGCCTGTTTCTCTCTGGGCACTGGTGTGGGGGATGGGCAAAGGGGAAGCCAAGAACCAGGCATGGCACATGAATGCCCGTTGTTACTTATCTGCCTTCAGGGGAGATAACCACAGAGAAGTGGGATGCAGAGAGATGTAGGCCTTATCCAGGGCACAGGGCAGCCTGGTCCTCAACACCTGTGTCTCACTGGTGGGACTACAGTCCAGGGGGCTTCTCGGAGCTCCAGGGTCATTCTTGGAGAGAGTCATAACATTTCTAACACTACCCCTGTGGGTCTGTTCTGGGGTCTACTTTTCTGACATTTTGAGCTGCTCCCTACTTTGCAGTGCAAGTGGGCAACTCTGGGGTCTGTAGGGGCTTGGAGACCCAGCTCCTAGGCAAGGAGCCTTGCTCGACCTTGACCAGGATCACTTTACCTTCTTTCCCTACAGCAATAGCTCTGCTGTTCTGTCCCTGTCCCAGGGTCCCTGCTGAGAGGCACCTTGCCTGGCTCCAGCAAGAGGCCAGTTTCACTATAGCCCCTGGGTAGACTTGGCAGAGGCTGAGCCCACCTGAGTCTTCTTCAGGCCTGGCTGCTAAGATCCAACCTCCTCTACCTGCTTCTTACTAGAGGAAGCCCAGTGGGATACATCTGTGTTTCAGGCACCTCTCTGACTTGCTCAGCTGCTTGTCTTATGCAGCCCAGATCCACCTGCCATCCAGGGATGGCACCACCCACAGCAGGCTGGACCCTCCTACACCAATCAGCAATCAAAAGAATGCCCTGGGCTGGAGAGTTGGCTCAGCGGTTAAGAGCACTGACTGATCTTACAGAGGACCCAGGTTCAATTCCCAGCATCCATATGGTGGCTAACAACCATCCATAACTCCAGTTCCAGAGGATCTGATGCCTCCTTCTGACCTCCACAGGCATTACACGACACTGGTGCAACTTACACACATGCAGGCAATACACTCATACACATAAAATTTAAAAAATAGTAAAAATAATTTTAAAAATGCCCCATAGCATGCCCATAGGTCAATCTGATGGAGGAAATTCCTCAGTTACTCAAGGTTCTGTCTTCCAAGGTGTATCTAGATTTGTATCATGTTGACAGTAACTATCACACTGCTTTTGCAGAGGATCAGAGTTCAGTTCCCAGCACCAACATCAGGCGACTTAACAACTGTCTGCAACTCCAGCTCCAAGGGATATGATGCCCTCTTCCAGCCTCCGTGGGCACCAGCACACACATGCACAAAATAAATAAATTAAATAAATAAATAAGATAAATAAAAATAAAAAACATCTTTTAAAAAAAGTGGAGCCTGGAGAGATGGCTCAGTGGTTAAGAGCACTGACTGCTCTTGCAGAAGACCTGGGTTTGATTCCCAGCATCACATGAAGGCTAGCCACTGTCAGTAACTCCAGTTCCAGCATATCAGACACCCTCTTCTGGCCTCTGCAGGCATTGCGTGTATGTGTGTGTACCTGTATACATATAGGTAAAACACTCATACACATAAAATAAAAATAAAATTAATTAAAAAATTTTTTTGTCTTTTCGAGACAGGGTCTCCCTGTAGCCCCAGCTGACCTGAACTCACTATGTAGACCAGGCTGGCCTTGAACTCCCAGAGATCCGCCTGCCTCTGCCTCCCGAGTTCTGGGACTAAAGGTGTGTGCCACCATGCCCAGCCAAATTTTAAAAAAATTAAAAGGTGGAGAGTGATTGAGGAAGACACTAGATGTCGACTTCTAGCCTCCACAAGTACACACATGTGCACACGTACTCACACACACACGCACACCCCCAGCCTCTCAGCTTTACCCTGGATATCCTCAGCCCCTGGCAACCTGTCGGGGGAAGGGAGAAGTGGCCTTAGTTGCAGCCCCCCGACCAGCTGTGTAGCCCAGAGAAGCATGTCCTGGCTCAGAACAGAAAAAGACATGCAAAACCTGGGGTTCGGTACACTGTTCCCCAGAGAACCAGCACTCTGCAGATCCTGTAGCTAGTCCAAGAACAGCACTTGGACAAGAACAAGGACACGCTCCCCCCACCATGGATTTAAAGGGAAAGAATGGAGAGGAGAGGCGGGGCCTGCTGAGCAGCCACACCCCTCCCTCAGGCGCCCAGAAGGGTAACCGCTCAGGCCAGCTAACCCCCTGCACTACTTTGTGTCACTCCTGAGCAGCATGCTCCCCACCTAGGTGCCCCTTTCACTGCCTGCGAGCCTCCAAGGCCCCAACTTTATGTACCCACCTTCCCAAAAGCAAGCCCTGAGGGTTCCCAGAGCCCCAGTCCCCAAACCCTAATATATGTGTGTCAGCCCCTTCCTTGGCAAGGAGCAGGCAACTTCTGAGTATAGCCACCAGAGGGCCCTCTAGGCACACAGCAAGCCAGTCTTGGGGGTGGGGGTGGGGAAGATCAGGCAGGCTGGCAGGCTCTGCTGGGCACCCTGAGGCACTCTCAGAGTGAGGCTGCATGTCCCTCACCCTCCTGTGCAGGGGGCAGCAGTCTGCAGGCCTGTGGCCTGCCCTGGTCTGGAGGAGGGTTCATAGGGGTCTCATGAAGGACACAGTGTGTGATCCTGATCCTGTCTGCTCCAGACTGCAGAAGTGGGGTCAGGTATCCATTGTGTCCCAGAGATCCCAGTGAGTCGGGAGGCCTGGGGGGTGGGAAGGGGCAGGTTGAGGCTTTCCCTTTGACTCATGCTCTCTCACCCACCCCTTTTCCTCTTTCATTCTGACCCATTTCTAGGCCAGACTTCTGAGCCTATTTCCCATCTAGCATGTTCTCATGATGGGGGGGGGGAGCACAGCTGCCAACCTGAGCTGGCACAGGGAGGGAGGTGACAGTACCAGGGCAGATGTGGGGGAGTTTCCTTGAAATCCACCCAGGAAGGTAGCTGGCTGTGGGTGTGGGTGAGGCCAGGGCCCCAGCCAGCCTGGCAGCACAAACAGGAAGGACAGCAGGTTCTGGTAGTCAAAAATCTGTGGCCCCAGGCTGGGGGGCCCCTTCCTGCAGCCCCCCCACTGCTTGCTGAGTTCCTGCTACAGGGAGAAGAGGTGGGCTGGGGTAAAGAGATGCCTGAAGCCAGGATGTGGCTCTCTTAGGGTTGACCTGCTTCGGGGAGAGGTCAGGAGAGATGCCAGGGGTGGGGCCAAAGAGGCAGTACCACCATGGTCATCTCATTAAACACTGAGTGGCTAGAAGGGCAAGGGCACAGCTGCCCACTCCATGCCCACCACCTTCTGTCACTCCTCAAGCCAGCTGGATGGTTTCTGAGAGCTCCCACATCCTCCCTTCCCTTTTAGGCATTGCACAAGCTCTCCACCTCAGCCTGGAGGTTCTACCCTGCTGTGCGGGATGGGGCACCTCTGAGGGGGCCAAACAGCACTTGCCTCTGTTCCCACCATGGGTCTGGTGTCAGCTGCCTAGTTCCTGTCTCAACGGCAGCCTTGTCATGTGACACTGTGGCTAGGAGAGGCCAACAGTCCTGGAGGCCCAGGAGTGACACAAGGCAGAACAGAATGGGGTACAGGAGGCCATTCTAAGAGGGACAGTGGAGCAGTGGGCCTGGACAGTAGTTCTTTTCCTTCCAGGACTCCTGGTCTGGAGCTCTGGGACATGGACAGGCCACGCTTCCCATGCCCTTCTTGGGGCTTCTCAGTGTCCTGGACAGCAGAATGTCTGGTGTGGGTGAAGGAAGCTGATGGTCAGCACCTCTGCTAAAGGCTCTGTGTGGGCTGGCCACTCCAGCCTTTCCTGCATGGGGTCACTGCATTTCCAGCTTGGAGGGGTTTCATGAAAGGGGAAGGAACTTGACCTCCAGGCTATAGGCCAGCTCACCAGGGCTGGCTGGAGGGAAGCCAGACAAGCCTTGGACTTTGGGCTGGGACTAGTCTTCCTGTTTCTGGAGTGGACACCAGCCCCCTGCCCACCAGCCTGCCTATCCACGTCAGGAACGCACAGACTCCTTCCCTTTCCACCCTGGAAAGCCCCCTCCTGGGGTAGCAGGAAGGAAGTGACCTGCAGCTCTTCACAGTCCACCCAGGACCTTAGGCCCACCCTTGAGCCTGAGACTTCTATGCCCACAGGTCTTTGGGCAGGGAAAGATGTGCACATCCCCAGCCCTTCCTGGAGTCCTGTGCAGCCCTGGGTTTACCCTCCAAAGCATGTGCTGGGTCTCCTAGGACCTCGACGGGGTCTCTCTCTGGGGATTTCTATTCTGAGGACAAAGCAGTTCCTAGTAGGGGCAAAGGTGGGGTGGAACGGCCTCTTTTAGAGAGCTGAGCTCAGCAGTTTGTCGTGCCTGAGGGTCAGGAAAGCAAGGCCAGCCCAGTGAATGAGTGGGGGAAGTGGGTGACATTACAGGGAGGGGCCCGCTAACCCTTCTGGGGAAGCGCACCTGCTCTGTTCCAGTGCTCTAGGCTGCATGGTAGGTGGTGGCTGGGGCACTACTTATCTGGGGAGGGGGCCACTTCTGTTCAGGGTACTCACATAGTGGCCTTCCCTTCCCTGAGGGTAAGTGGGCCTCCTCCTCCTCCTCCAAATGCCCAGCTGATCATCTCTGGGTACAAGCAAGGGTAGGCAGGGGGCCCTGGCTTGGCCTTCTTCCTGCCTCCATCTCTCTCCCAGCAGTGGAGGGGGTGGATAGCGGTTGATGCCAAGGCTACAGGGGCAGGGTGGGGCAGTAGTGGGAAGGCCCCTGACTTCCCTCACCTTGAGTAGATGAAAGGAGAGTGTCTCAGGACAAGGGCTGAGTTGAGGTGCAGCTGTGATTTCAGGGCGCCTCTGTTGAGGAGGTTGCTGTGATTTGAAAATCTTGATTCCTTGGGTGACTGATTTCAAAAGGCTGTGGATGAATTATGCTGGTGAGTGCCTGACCCTCGGGGAATCCCAGCTGGGGAGGATGGAGATCTGTGGGTGTCCCTGAGCCTTGGGTGACAGGGCCTTTCCTTTCTTATCCTGCTGCAGGATGCAGTCCCACCCGGAGGCTGCGGGCCTGGGGGGTCCTGGCTGGGGGTGCCACTCTCATAGCCCTATGGCTCCTTTGGCTGCTGGGATCAGTTCCTGGGGGTGTCCCAGCACCTCAGCCCATAGTCACTATCCTTATCTGGCACTGGCCTTTCACCAATCGGCCTCCGGAGCTGCCTGGTGACACCTGCACCCACTATGGGATGACCCACTGCCGTCTGAGTGCTAACAGGAGCTTGCTGGCCAGTGCAGATGCTGTGGTTTTCCACCACCGTGAACTGGAGACCCAGCGGTCCCGCCTGCCCCTGGACCAGAGGCCACGGGGGCAGCCCTGGGTCTGGGCCTCCATGGAATCACCCAGCAACACTCGTGGTCTCCATCACCTCCGTGGCATCTTCAATTGGGTGCTGAGCTATCGGCGTGATTCTGATATTTTTGTGCCCTATGGTCGCTTGGAGCGTCACTCTGGGCCCACCCCCCCACTGCCAGCCAAAAGAGGGATAGCCGCCTGGGTAGTCAGCAATTTCCAGGAGCGTCAGAAGCGTGCAAGGCTGTACCGGCAGCTGGCACCTCACCTGCGGGTGGATGTGTTTGGACGTGCCACTGGACGGCCTCTGTGTGTCAACTGTCTGCTGCCCACTGTAGCCCAGTATCGCTTCTATCTGTCCTTTGAGAATTCACAGCACCGAGACTACATCACTGAGAAGTTCTGGCGCAATGCTCTGGCAGCTGGTACTGTGCCTGTGGTGCTGGGACCCCCTCGGGCCACTTATGAAGCTTTTGTACCACCAGACGCCTTTGTACATGTGGATGACTTCAGCTCAGCCCGTGAGCTGGCCGTCTTCCTTACTAGCATGAATGAGAGTCGCTATCATCAATTCTTTGCCTGGCGAAATCGGCTCCAAGTGCGGCTGCTGGGTGACTGGCGGGAGCGTTTCTGCACCATCTGTGCCCGCTACCCCCACCTACCCCGTAGCCAGGTTTATGAAGACCTAGAAGGCTGGTTCCAGGCATGAGCTCCTGATGCCAGGAGAGGCTTTGTGGGTGGAAGGGCTGGATGTTGAAATCAAACCACCAGGCATCCGGCTAACCTGACATAAGGCTAACCCGAGGCTGGGGTCAGCAACCAGGAAGCAAGAACTGAGAACAGGTTGGGCTGGGGAGGCTGCCTGGAGGGGGAAGCTGGTGAACTTTTCAGTAAGGATCTGGGGATGGAGACGAGAGCATGGAGGGAATTAGTGAGGAGCATATTGCATGAGCTAATTGAAGAAAGGTAATGTTGAGTGTGCCCAGACCTACCTTGAACATGCTCATGAATCAAGGCTCAGTTGAAGGAGGGAGGCAGTGCTTTGGGACATCTTGGGCTGTGATTTGTGGGACAAACTCTGGGAGTTTGAACCTCAGTAATCAAGGTGCTGGCCTCAGGGCTGTAGGTGAATATTCTGGAACCCTGAGTACAGACCATGTGGTAGACCGAAGGGTGGGGGAGGGGAAGGACAATATGGGGCTTTCTGCAGACACAGTCTACTCATGGAGAGAGGCGTTCAACAATAAAGACACAGACATAAATCTCCTGGGTCAGATCTTCAAGGCAGCCGAACCTTGTCAGCCAGCCCTCCCCTGCCCTGTGCAGCCACCAGGCTCCTTTTCTACCCAAGAGCCTTGCTTAAGTGACACCTTACCCCTCTGCTCTCAGAGGTCAAGGCAGAACTGAGAATTAAGGTCAAATGTAGTTGAGGCTAGAAGTACCACATATCACAGGTCTCACATTAGGGGGTGTCTTGTGCGGATGGGCCCAATTTGGTGGAAGGATGGGTCATGAAGACCCTGCTGCAGCAGGAGCCCCTCGCGGTGGGCCGGGGGTGGGGGCGTTGGGGGTGAGCCTGTGAGCGTGCAAACAGGCTGAGCTCCTGGGGTGGGTTGCGGCTTGGGTTTGTCCAGGCCTTGGGGGTATGGTGGCACGCAATACAGGCAGGAAGCCTCCCTCCCCCCGGGCTTGTGGGAAAGGCCTGCCCATGGCTTCCTGCCCTGACCCAGCCTCATGGGCTAACTGGGGAGAAGGAAGTGTCCTGAGGCTGGGGGCTGGTTGGAGGGGGTGTGCCCTCGCTTGTGAGCTCAGGGGTCTGTTCTCCTCAAAGGGGCTAGGAAGCGGTAGAAAGCTTTAGCTCTCTAAGTCTTTTGTTCAAGTTAGGTGAGGGCTCTGTGTGTCCCAGGTTAGACACTACAGAGCCTCGTCCCTTCCATTCACAGGTGGGAAACCCAAGCTGGTAAGCAGCCATCAGAGAGCACCCACCCACAAGACCTCCCCTGATTGAGGGCACTAGTGACCCTCTGCTGCCCTCTGCTGGCTATATGGAGAAATGGGTCTTACAACAGTATCAGGCCAGGCCTTGTGTGATCCAGTCTGGGCCTGACTCAAGCAGGTGCCCAAACACCTCTGCAGACTGACCCAACCCCAGGTTCCTTGTAAAGAGGCCAGGCACATTGTCTCTTTGAGCACCTCTGTCGGCAGGGAGTGGTTCTGGGGGTTCCTTACTGTTCTCTCACCACTCAAAACTGTAATCTGGGAAGAGCAGCCAGGCCTAACCTGGCAGCTACAGTGGACAGCTGTAACTTCTTCCACTAATCTTTATTTTTTTATTTATTACTTTTATGTGTATGTGTGTATTGCTTGCATGTAGGTAAGTGCACCCATGTCTTGTGATGCCTGTGGAAGTCAGAAGAGGCTGTTGGATCCCCTGGGACTGGAGCTATGGACAACTGTTAGCTGCCATGTGGGTGCTGGGATTCAAATCTAGGTCTTCTGCAGGAACAGCCAGTGTCTTTTTTTAAAATATTTTTATTTATTATTTTCATTTTATGTGTATGAGTGTATTGCCTGCACGCATGTGAGTGCACCCGTGTCATGCAATGCTTCAGAGGTCAGAAGAGAGCTTCGGATGCCCCTCGAACTGGAGTTAAGGACGGTTCGTAGCCACCATGTGGGTGCTGGGAATTGAACCTGGGTCCTCTGCAAGAGCAGTCAGTACTCTTAACTGCTAAGCCATACCTCCAGCTCCACAGCCAGTGTTCTTAACGGCTGAGCCATCTCTCCAGCCCCCCAACTGTAAATTCTTAAAGCTTATGTCTCCACACCATTTTGAATATAAACCTTTCTTAGGCCAGAATTAGGGCTCTCTCACCCTTGGCAGTTTCCAGTCCTGTCCCTCATGTGTACACCCAGCTGTTAGTGCCCAGTGATCACCTCCCTGAAAGAGGTGTTACATACAGCCTGCTGAGCCCCTCACCTGAATGGATGGGACAGAGAGCCTGTAGACCACTTCTCAATGGCTCCATGAAACTCCAGCCTGCTTGCTCTAAACCCAATTAAAACTCCTTGAGGGGGGACTGGAGAGATGGCTTAGCAGTTAAGAGCACTGACTGCTCTTGCAGAGGACCTGGGTTCAATTCCCAGCATCCACATGGTGGCTAACAACCGTCCATAACTCCAGTTCCAGGGGATCCGATGCCTTCTGACCTTTGCAGGCATTGCACGACATGGGTGCACTTAGGCAATACACTCATACACATTAAAAAAAACTACTTGTGGGAAGTCTAGTTGGATGACACCCTGGACCTTAAAAAGGCTTGGTCCACAGCTACTAGCACCTGCACTCTGTGTGTGTGTGTGTGTGTGTGTGTGTGTGTGTGTGTACCCCCGGGTCCTGTAATGCAAAATGCAATGTTCATTTCCCTATTTCCCTATGTCTTTCCTCATCTTTTTTTTTTTTTTGAATAGCGTCTCCTGGAGCCCAGGCTGGTCTTGAACTCACTACATAGCTAAGAATAACCTTGAACTCCTGATCCTCCTGCCTCTTTCTCTCAAGCTCTGGGATTTAAGTGTGTGCCACCAGGCCTGGTTGCCCTCTGTGTTAATAGTCTAAACGGATGTCACTTCATCAGCAAGTGGTTCATCTACAAAAGACACAGAAAGCCTTTAAGTGGGTGGCCTACTCAGGGCATTTCCTTTCACCAGGTCTCTGTTAAAAAGATCACAGGTTGGGGCTGGAGAGATGGCTCAGTGATTAAGAGCTCTTGCAGAGGACCCGGGTTCGATTCCCAGCACCCACATGGCAGCTAACAAACATCTGTAACTCCAGTTCCAGGGGAATCAGTCACCTTCTTCTGACCTCTCTGGACATTGTACGACATGAGGACATAAATGTACTTATATATATGCAGGCAATACACTCATACACATAAAATGAAAATAATAAAAATAGGGCTGGAGAGATGGCTCAGTGGTTAAGAACACTGGTTGTTCTTGCAGAAGACCCGGGTTCGAATCCCAGCACCCATATGGCAGCTAACAACTGTCCCTAACTCCAGTTCCAGGGGATCTGACAGCCTCTTCTGTCCCCCGTGGGCACTGCACGACACGGGTGCACTTACCTACACGCAGGCAATACACGCATACACATAAAACAAAATAAAATAAAATAATTTAAAGTAAAATAAAAATTAAAAAAGGAAGATCGCAGGTCAAGGTGTGCCGGTTGGAGTCTTGAAGTAAGTCCCCACTCAGTCCAGATGGGATGGGATCTCCCAGGGAGTGATGTCCATCCCCTGCATGGGCGACCGACCTTCCCTCCTGCTCCTACATGGGGAGGCCAAGCTATGGATCACCTGATGTGAGCCAGCCTTCCAAGGGGAGGGGAGTGGGACACCTCGGGGACCCCTCTGCGCGGCTCCCGTTTGACCTTCGTGAGAAGCGTGCCCCCAGGCCCGGGAAAGCTGCGAGCCGGGATCTGCGAGGGGCCTCGGGCACTTTGCATTCATGCTGCGCGGGCACTGGGTGCGGGCGAGTAGAGGCCCGGTGCTGCGCGCAGGTGCAGGCGGGGCCGGGGCGCGGCCGAGTCGGGCGCCCCCTGGCGGGCTCCGGGAGCACCGCGGCGCCTTTAAGCGGGGGTGGCGGGCACGGGCGCGAGTCGTTGTCGCCGC
>NW_008345746.1:85307-85416 GCF_000622305.1 Nannospalax galili
CGGAGCGCGGCCCCGCCATGGGCTTCCTGCACCAGCTGCAGCTGCTGCTCTGGAAGAACGTGACGCTGAAGCGCCGGAGCCCGGTGAGCCACCCGACCGCCCGCCACAC
>NW_008345746.1:85447-145341 GCF_000622305.1 Nannospalax galili
GCTCCCCGCGTGCACGTGCGGTGCCGGGGGCGCGCAGACCCCGGGCGGGCGCAGCCGGAGACCCTGCCCCAGGCCCTGCGCTCCCGCCCGCTCCCCGGCCTCCGCGGTGCCCGCTCGCCACCCGCACCCGCAGACACTCGGCTGAGTCACTGGCCGGCGCCCTCCGCAGCGCGCTCCGGCCGGCTGGGGTGGGGGGCAGGTGGCTCGGGGGAGGCTCGGATTCCTAGGACACACCTTTCGGTTCAGGGGCTCCGCCTGTCCCTTCCCTTCACCGCTGCTCTGCCCTTGGGCAGACACCTGAGGCTGAAGCTGGTACCAAACAGCCCCCTCCTCCCCCTCCTCCCCCTTCTCCTCCACCGTCCTCCTTCTCCTCCTCCTCCTCCTCCTCCCCCTACTCATCGACTGCCACCTCTTCCTCCCCTTAGCCCTCCTTCTCCTTCTTTTCCTCTTCCCCACATGCAGGTGGGTCTCCTGTTTTCTCATATTACCTTGGCTATGCCTCCACCCATCACAGCTGGGTTTTATTTTGCAATACTTTTGTCTCCCATATCTTAAATCACTGACTCCCCCTCCCCCTCCTCCTCCTCCTCCTCCTCCACCATCATCACTACCACCATCATCACCACCACCACCGTTACCTCTTCCTCTCTGAATCCATCCTCACGTCTCCACAGCCCTCCCTTCTGCCTTCTCACCCCTGAGAACGCCCTTGTTCAACCAGCTCAACCAGCTGAGTCCCCAGCACCACTTGTCCTTTGGGGCCAGTTTCCCCTGAGGCTGCTGCCTCAGGCCTCTCTCCGGGCTGGGTCCTGCTTTGTGGACCTGGGTACCAAGGTTCTCAATACTTGTCTAGGGCAACCAGGACATAAGAGCGTTAGGGACAGGAGTCCTGGGTGAGGAGCAGGCTGGGGGGCATGGATGCCACTCCTGGTTCTTCCTGCCCCAACCCCTGGGAGGGTAAGGACATCCAGAGGAGGCATGGGCCAGCTTGGGTATCTGAGGGCCCTTGGGATTTTCCAGGGTGGGGCCCAGAGAGGGTGGGGACTTAGAGAGAAGAGACTGCACAACCCAAACCCTGGGACCCCATGAACAACTCCCATGTTCCTCCTTGAATACTTCAGGTGCACTGGAAACCCAGGGCTGTCTGGAGTCAGGTTGGGCTCTCGTCATCTCCATGGTTTGGCAGGATTCCTGTGGCTCTGGCTGATAGCCAGGGTTGAGTACATCCTCTGTCCCTGTCGCCTTGGGCTGGCTGGTATAGGGTCTGAAGGAGCAGGCCTGTGGCTCTAGCCATTGGGTCGCCAGGAGCAGCTGGGTGGGGCCAAGGGGCAGCGAGTGAGGATGTAGGCATGCCTTAGTACTAGGCCCAGGTGCTTGTCAGGACGGCCCCCAGGACTTGGGAACAGAGGTTAACACAGCCCCTGCATCTGACAGGGGCCTTGTTGAGGGATGTAGGAAGGACCCAGTAGTTTGTAGGGGTACTTCACAGTCAGGTGGAGGTACCCCCTGCCTATTTCCCAGGGCTGACTCTTGCCTGCTGGGTTGAGCTGCCCTGTAGAACCTTCCCAGGTTTTCCAGCCTGTAGCATTCCCAGAGGCCAGTTAGACCACAGTGGAGATCTTTAGCCTGTAGCTACAGTGAGGGCCTTTTCCTCTAGGAAGTTGTCTTTGCTGGGGTCATGCATCTGTGTAAAGTTTATGGTCTAGAGCCTGAACCCAGGCCTTCTGTCTTGCCTGCTTCCTGCTCCTTAATTTCCCTGTCTGTGAGTGTGAACTGCTCCTCTCAGATAGCTGGATGTGGGTCTATCCTGGATCTACTGACTACCCTTTGGAATGTGATCATGGGCACTAAGTAGTTATGGTAGAAGGTCCCAACATCACCCTCAGGTCCTACCTGCTCTCCCCCTTGCCCCAGCAGGCATGAGGATACAGGGAGGGCAGCTCAGGCCCCCGTTAGGCATGCAGTCCCTGGGGCAGCGTGGGAACCCTGGACTGGTCTTGAGGGAAAGAGGTTTGGTCACTTGTCAGTCAGGTGAGGCACCCAGGTAATGCTGGACCTGTGCTGCCTGTCTGTAACTAGATGCCCCTGTGGTGCCTGCCACCTGCCAGCTAGGACTCTGCTCCCAGCAGCTTGTTCACTGCCGTTGCTATAGTGATAGGGGAGGCAGCCTGGCCTGTGCTGCAGTTACTGGGGCAGAGGTGCCCAGGGCAAGGTGAGTGTGGGTGGGGCTGCCTCCTGAGCTGTGACCCCTGCCCCCAGCCACCCTGTTGTGTGTGGAACACACTTGTCTAGCAGTCTTGGGTGCACACAGCACCTCCTCGACTAGCCCTGGACTGGATCCTGGCTGGGGAGGGGGTGGAGGCTGGCACAGGCTGAGGCGAGTGTGGGGTGTGGATACACAGCAGGGTGTTCTGGATTACAGAGAGCTATTGTCAGAGCACAGTGGGCACAGCCAGGGACAGGCTGGGCATGGCCCCGCAGCACTTCTGGGAGAGGCTCCAAAGTTGGCTTTGGGTGGGGATGATGATGAAGGAGATCTGGTAATGCACAGCCGTGGAGGGGTGCTGTCTTCTGATGGGGGTGGGCCCCTCTGTCCTGTGGTCCCAGAGGACTGGTCTGTAGGAGCTTCCTGATACATCACCTGGCCCTCTTCCCTGAGCTGGGGTGGGGACAGGAGTTGGTCAAGCCCTTTGTGTTCCAGGTGACACTGAGAAGGGAGCCTTGGCCCCGGGTCTTGGCACTTCTGGCCCATCTCGCAGCCTGGCCCTGAGAGACCAGGCCAGAAAGAAAGGCCTTCTTTGCCTCAGAGACCATGTTTACTAGAGACTCAGGGCCTTGGGCTCAGGCTGGGCCTTGTTCATACTACACTTCATCTCCCCGGGCCCAACAGGAAGTTACAAGGGTACTGCAGCAAAGAAGAGGAGGTGGCACTGGGGGCGTGTATATGGGTTCAAGGCAGACAGAGCCCACATGTAGCCAGGACGGCCCCTAAGATCCCACCTTGGTGGCTCAACAGATTGGAAGGCAGAAGATAAGTCGGACGAACACATGGGTCAGAGTGAACCACAAACTGGCTGATTTGTCCCTGCTGGCCTTAGGACTTCCTTAGAGGGCGGGTGATCCCTGTTATGGCAGGCACAATCTAAGCCGAGCAGCAGGAGACCTGGTTTAGGGTACCACACAACTTTCAGCCTGTTGGTGCACTCGGAGGGGCCAGAACCTTGACTGGACCCGAGGAACCTGCACTGACCTTCATGCCACTGAACACGTCAGGGCCTTTCAGGGAGGTTGGGAGGTCCTGGGCCAGCACATGCCTATCATGTCCAACCCTGGACAGGCAGTAGACACTGTGCATGTGGCCTTACATGGCCCACCCTTTCCAGTGGGTCCTGGCTTTTGAGATCTTCATCCCACTGGTCCTCTTCTTCATCCTGTTGGGGCTGCGGCAGAAGAAGCCCACCATCTCTGTGAAGGAAGGTAAGGTACAAGCATGGTATGGGCTCATGGGTCGGCAGGGAGGGGTAAGAATCCTCTGTGTGCACGTGTCAGCACTCATGTGCCCCTGTTCAGTAGTTCCCTGAGGCCACGGCCTATGTAACCTGCCCCCAAGTGGTTCTAGCCATATCTCTTGGCTGGGCTGTGGAGGTTATGGCTGGCCATGGTAGCCGTGAATGATGACAGCACCTGTTACTAGAGAACTCAGGCACTCACTAGTCTCCTCTGTTCTGTTTTGACCCACCCCTACCCCGCATGGTCTCTTATCCTCGGCCCGGCCCGCATGCAGTCTGTAAGTGAGCAGCCACCTCCTTGCTGGCCCAGGTGGCAGCCATGGGTGGCCCAGCGGGTCCTCCTGGTGCAGCTTAAGCACCCTACTGCTTGCATTAACAGCCTCCCAGCAGCTGGGACCTGCAGCGCTCCCTGCCCGTGGTCAGGAAAATCTGGCTTATGACTTGGGGTGGTGGACTGTGATGCGGTTGGCAGTGGGTGATGAAGGGCCAAGTGATTTGGGCCACAGTCAGTACCCCGGTCAAGGCACTGGGGTGTGTTCCTGGAACGGTATCTGCCTGGCAGTGCCTTCTAAGGGTATAGTACCTGGGATGAGTCTGGGCTAGCCTGAGCTGGGGCTGGGTCGGCCTGCAACCCTCCCTTTGGGCTGTTGCACTCACTCTGCTAACCAGTTGGCCTGAAAGGTCAGAGGTCACTGCCCAGGTTGCTACCCTGGTCTCTGTGAGAGGGGGGATTGCTGGGACATTTGGGCCCTGCACAGACTAAGGAGTGGTGCTCTTGGAGTTACAGGGTGGCAGGTAGTCCTCTGACCTCTGACCTGCAGAGCCATTTGCCCTAGCACAGCTGACAGCCAGGTGCTCTGCATCCCATCCCTAGTCTGCCCAAAGCTATTTTTCCTTCCTGACCCTCGCTAAACATATCTCTTGGTCCCTGTCTCTCCCATTCCCACCAGCCTTCTATACAGCAGCACCCCTGACGTCTGCTGGCATCCTGCCCATCATGCAGTCTCTGTGTCCTGATGGTCAGCGCGATGAGTTTGGCTTCCTACAATATGCCAACTCCACGTGAGTGCCCGTCCCCTGCCTCAGGAGCTGGCTTCTCTTTTCCCTGCTTCATCCCAACGAGTGATGTTGTATGGTGGTGCAGGGTCACCCAGCTGCTGGAACGCCTTAACCGTGTGGTGGAGGAGGGCAATTTGTTTGACCCAGCGAGACCCAGCCTGGGCTCAGAGCTCGAGGCCCTGCGCCAGCACCTGGAGGCCCTCAGCTCAGGACCTGGCACCTGGGAAAGTCATTCAGCCAAACCTGGAGGTTTGTTCTATGAGGGGATGGCTTAGGGGTGGGCCTGAACTCTGTGGTCAGCTGGAAACCTGCCCACTTCATTACCCTGGGTCACAGCCTGTCTGTGGCTCTGGCTCCTTGCATCTCTACCATGCCGTCCCTTACTTGTACACTCGAGGTGGGCCCAATGTGGTGCCGGTAGCTCTGCTCTGAGCCCATCTGGGGCACCTCAGCTCCAGCTGGAGCCAGCCTCTCAGTCCCATCCTCCCGTCTGTCCAGTTTCCTCCTTCTCTCTGGACTCCGTGGTCAGGGACCGGCGAGAGCTCTGGCGTTTCCTGATGCAGAACCTGTCACTGCCCAACAGCACGGCCCAGGCCCTCCTGGCTGCCCACGTGGACCCTTCTGAGGTGAAGTGGGCATATCAGCAATGGCCCCTGTGCCCTCCCTGTCACCCCCAGTTGCATCAGTTGGGGAAGGACTGCGAGGGAAGCTGAGCCCTTCTCCCGACTCTGGAGCCTGAGCTGAGCCAGGCCCCTTACAATGCAGGTCTATCGCTTGCTTTTTGGTCCTTTGCCTGCCCTGAATGGGAAGTCGGGTTTCCTCAAGGGTCGAGAGCCCTGGAGCCGCCTGGGTAGCAATCCTCTGTTCCAGATGGAGGTGAGGGGCTGTTCCTGGAAGGGAGGTGGAAAGGAATGATCCTTCTTGGTTAGTTTTACTAAAATCCTCTGGGGGATTGTGGCGTGGATGGAAAGTGGGGGTAGGATGATGATATGAGTGCTTCCCTAGCACTGTGAACCCTGGCACAGAATCAGCACAGTGGATGTGCAGGGCAGGATTTTAGGCTGCCTTAGCCAGGCCCTTGAAAACCTTTTGGTTGGAGTGTAAGTCATAGCTGTCCCCTGTGCTCTGCCCCAGGAGCTGCTGCTGGCTCCTGCCCTCCTGGAGCAGCTCACATGTGCACCAGGCTCTGGAGAGCTGGGCCGGATTCTTACCGTGCCTGAGGGTCAGCAGGTAGCTCTGCAGGGCTACCGGGATGCTGTCTGCAGTGGGCAGACTGCAACTCGGGCCCAGCGCTTCAGTGAGCTGGCCGCTGAGCTCCGGAACCAGCTGGACATGGCCAAGATTTCCCAGCAGGTGAGGCCCTGCCTGCCAGCTGGCCAGCGGACCTGCTGACCAGCTTGGAGGAGGTGCTGGGGTTACTTGGAGCCTGAGGGGTGGAGGCCCCTGCTCCTAGGCTATGCATGGGATGGCTTGTGATCGAGCACTCAACACCTACCCAAGATTCAGGCCCGAGGCGCTGCCCACTTCTCACCCCAGGATCTGTCTCTAGCCCTGTCTGGGACTCCCCAAGCTTCTGGTCCTTCTTCAGCTCTTTCCCAGCACTGTCCCCGCTGAGATTCTCCCTTTTCCATTCCTAACCTCAGTCACCTTCCTGAATCACCTCTAACCAAGCCCACCCTGCGCCCTAGCCTGCATCTTCCCACATGTCTGGTCTCTCCCTCAGCTGGGCCTGGATGCCCCCAACGACTCAGACCCCCAGCAGCAGGCACCACCTCCACGTAGCCTGCAGGCTCTTTTAGGGGACCTGCTGGATGCCCAGAAGGTTCTTCAGGATGTGGATGTCCTCTCAGCCCTGGCCCTGCTGCTGCCCCAAGGTGCCTGCACTGGCCGGACCCCTGCACCTGCAGCCGGCAGCCCAGGTGGAGTGACCAATGGCACTGGGATTGGGGCAGGCACAGGTTCTAACAGCACCACCGAGGAGAGTGCCCAGTCACCGGCTGCCCCGGCCTCTCCTGACACTCTGCAGGGCCAGTGCTCAGCCTTTGTACAGCTCTGGGCTGGCCTGCAGCCCATCCTGTGCGGCAACAACCGGTAGGCCAGCAGCAAAGGGACGGTGGGAAAGGGAGGAGCGTGGGGCAGTAAGGAGTGGACGCCATCGCCTGGTCCCCACTCAGAGACCCCATTCTGGAAGTTCCAGGCCCACCCCGCCCGACACCTTGCCTTATCCTGATGCTTTGCTCCTAAGCCCTGCTTCCCTATCCCAAGCGCCCCCACCCCCCCGGTCCTGACATCTCTGCCCTGCTCCTGGTGCTCTGTCCCATCCAGTACCATCGAACCCGAGGCACTGCGGAGGGGCAACATGAGCTCCCTGGGTTTCACAAACAAAGAACAACGGAACCTGGGTCTTCTCGTGCACCTCATGACCAGCAACCCCAAAATCCTGTATGCACCAGCAGGCTCTGAGGCCGACCGTGTCATCCTCAAGGTGTGTGGGTCTGGCACATTTGGGTCTTGAGCTGTGCCTATCTCCTCAGCAGAAGCACAAACACAGCAGGGTCCCGAGTGAGGGCTCTGCGGTCTTGGGACTTTATGTGGAGGTGAGTAGGTAGGATCAATAAGAGCTAGGAGTGACTTCATGCAGAGCCTGGGCACTGGTGTACCTCACAGAGGGAGGATCTGAGGAGGGATCAAGGTACAGAGGCAGCTTTTCTGTTGGGAACTCCCTGGGTTTCTGCAGAGATGCCTTGAAAGGTCTGGCTGGTCTGGCCAGGGTGTCCCCCACCCTTCACTCTGCTGACTGGGTAAAGGTGAAGCTGGTGGAGGAGGGACACTTCCTCTGGAGACACCCCTTCAGTAGCATCCTGTGAGCCTGTTGTGGGGATTGCTGAAGCTTGGGAGAGGGCTTGTTGAACAGGGTAAGCCAGTGCTAGAAATAGGCCTGGCAAAGCCTGGGCATAGAAGGTTTATTGGACAAAGTGGGAAGAGATGACCAGATGTGTCATCTTGGGGACATGTGGAGAGGATATGAGGAAGAACCTGGGAAGGTGTGCACAGCTGCTGGGGTGGGGTTTGGTGAAGCCTTGTTGCTAGAGAATATGGCAGAATGAATTTCTTGTGACTACTGTGGAAAGGTAGGGAGGAGGGCAGGAGCTTCCAGGTAAACGTTGGGCCAGAGGAGAATTGGTGGTTGGGCTGGTCACGTGGGGAGGTGAGGAGTGGAGGACTTTCATACTGGCTGGGGATCTTCCTGGAGCCATACACTTCAAGCCCCATTCCCTGCAGGCCAATGAGACCTTTGCCTTCGTGGGAAACGTGACACACTATGCCCAGGTCTGGCTCAACATCTCTGCCGAGATCCGTAGCTTCCTGGAGCAGGGCAGGCTGCAGCAACATCTACACTGGCTGCAGCAGGTGCTGTGGATGGGGGCAGGGGGCACCTGTGGTGGGCCCTTCTGCTCAGGCTGACATGTATGAGCCACACCCTGAACTCACCCTCCACCCCCAGTATGTAGCTGAACTGCAGCTCCACCCTGAAGCTCTGAATCTGTCACTGGAAGAGCTGCCACCCGGCCTGCGCCAGGACAACTTCTCTCTGCCCAATGGCACAGCCCTCCTACAGCAGCTAGACACAATAGACAATGCAGCCTGTGGCTGGATCCAGTTCATGTCCAAGGTGGGATGGTGAGCCTGCATCTCCCCACCGTTCCATGTATGCTCAGAGCCAGTCCCAACGATGCCCCTTCTCCAGGTGAGTGTGGACATCTTCAAGGGCTTCCCCGACGAGGAGAGCATCGTCAACTACACGCTCAACCAGGCCTACCAGGACAATGTCACAGTGTTTGCCAGTGAGCGTTCCCCTTCCTCCTGTCCAGTCCTGTCCCCCCACAGACCTGCTTTCCCACTAATTTAGTCCCTCCCCGTCCCACCACGTCCCATTACCCTCCTGCTGCTTAGCCCGGCCCCCTTCGTCAGTCCCGTGTCCTCCCACTTCTGACCCTTCCTCTCTTGCTGTGCCCTTCGGCCCCCTGCATGCTGGCTTCTGTTACTTTTCAGGCTTGCCACCACTTTTTCTAAACCACCTCTGGTGCCCACTCCCTCTCTAGTACCCACTTCCCAGCATGTCCCACCTGTTTCACGCCCTCTAGCTACACACCTCACTACCCTCCTGTCTCTAGGCGTGATCTTCCAGACACGGAAGGATGGCTCCCTCCCTCCCCATGTCCATTACAAGATCCGCCAGAACTCCAGCTTCACTGAGAAAACCAATGAGATACGTCGTGCTTATTGGCGTCCGGGGCCCAACACCGGCGGCCGCTTCTACTTCCTCTATGGCTTCGTCTGGATACAGGGTGAGGGGCCAAGCCCAAGTGGGGTGGGGGTGGGGGGCCTGGCCTCCTCTTGATGTCCACCTCGGCCCACAGACATGATGGAGCGTGCCATCATCAACACATTCGTGGGCCATGACGTGGTAGAGCCGGGCAACTACGTGCAGATGTTCCCATACCCCTGCTACACCCGAGACGAGTGAGTGCCAGCCTGCAGAGGTTTGGGGGTGGTCTCAGGTGTGAGCTCCTCCCTCACACCTGTTTCCCACCAGCTTCCTGTTCGTCATTGAGCACATGATGCCACTCTGCATGGTGATCTCCTGGGTCTACTCAGTGGCCATGACCATCCAGCACATCGTGGCAGAGAAGGAGCACCGGCTCAAGGAGGTGGGTCTCGGTGGCTGCAGGCAGCCCCTCATCGGCCTGTGGGGGGGGCAGTCATTCCTCCCTCTGGTCCCTGCTTCAAGGCACCTTGCCTGCCATTCCCCCACCACAGGTGATGAAGACGATGGGCCTGAACAATGCTGTACATTGGGTGGCCTGGTTCATCACAGGCTTCGTACAGCTGTCCATCTCAGTGACGGCACTGACTGCCATCCTCAAGTATGGCCAGGTGCTCATGCACAGCCACGTGCTCATCATCTGGCTCTTCTTGGCTGTCTATGCTGTGGCCACCATCATGTTCTGGTGAGCGCTGGGGGGTCGGGGAGATTCCTCAAAGACAGATGGACACACTCTCTCAGTGTTCCTTTGGGCCTCAGTGGGCTGCAGGTGAAGGGCCCGAGGTGGCATGACTGACAGCCATGTGGCCTTCCATCCCAGCTTCCTGGTGTCTGTGCTGTACTCGAAGGCCAAGTTGGCCTCTGCCTGTGGTGGCATCATCTACTTCCTGAGCTACGTTCCCTACATGTACGTGGCAATCCGTGAGGAGGTGGCCCATGACAAGATCACTGCTTTTGAGAAGTGCATTGCGGTGAGGGCTGTGGCCAGGCAGGGCCAGGTGGGGTGGGGTGGCCACCTCCCAGCCCATCCACTGACAGCCCTCTCTCTTCAGTCCCTGATGTCCACAACAGCCTTTGGCCTGGGCTCCAAGTACTTTGCGCTCTATGAGGTGGCGGGTGTGGGTATCCAGTGGCACACGTTCAGCCAGTCCCCAGTGGAAGGGGACGACTTCAACCTGCTTCTGGCTGTCACCATGCTGATGGTGGACACGGTGGTCTACGGCGTGCTCACCTGGTACATTGAGGCTGTGCACCCAGGTACAGGCCCACCTGTGGAGGAGCCGAGGGTCGGGGACAGGCTCTCTGGACTTCTGTCCTGGGTGGCATGTGATCCTTGTGGTAGATGGTCACCTGCCTCCCCTCCCCTCCTGGACCCCCAGGCATGTATGGGCTGCCCCGGCCCTGGTACTTCCCACTGCAGAAGTCCTACTGGCTGGGCAGTGGGCGAACAGAGGCTTGGGAGTGGAGCTGGCCATGGGCGCGAACACCTCGCCTCAGCGTTATGGAGGAGGATCAGGCCTGTGCCATGGATAGCCGGCGCTTTGGTGAGGCCAGGGCCAGAATGTTGACTGGGGTGGGCACTGGATTTTGGGGTCTGGGGTGGCCTTAGTGCTGCCCCCCACCCTACTGACTCAGTCCTGGTACAGAGGAGACACGTGGTATGGAGGAAGAGCCCACCCATCTTCCCCTGGTCGTCTGTGTGGACAAGCTCACCAAGGTCTATAAGAATGACAAGAAGCTAGCCTTGAACAAACTGAGCCTCAATCTCTATGAGAACCAGGTGGTCTCATTCCTGGGCCACAATGGGGCAGGCAAGACCACCACCATGTGAGTATCTAGGGACAGGAGAGGTTAGCCAGTGGGAGAATGGGGTTCCCACGGGGTGTGGTGGGTTATGACCACACCTGCCCTGCCCCCAGGTCTATCCTAACCGGATTGTTCCCACCCACTTCGGGCTCGGCCACTATCTATGGGCATGACATCCGCACGGAGATGGATGAGATCCGTAAGAACCTGGGCATGTGCCCGCAGCACAATGTGCTCTTTGATCGGCTCACAGTGGAGGAACACCTCTGGTTCTACTCACGGCTCAAAAGCATGGCACAAGGGGAGATCCGCAAAGAGATGGACAAGTGGGTGCAGTGAAGGGCAGGTAGGGTGGGCTGTGGGGTATGAGTAGAGGCAGGGCCTGGGCTGTGGGTACTCAGATGTGGAACTCAGAGTAAAGGGAAAAGGTAGGGTGAGGCAAAGCTCTGCATGGTCCAATTCATCACCCTTTGGTCTGTCACCCGTCTGTCTATCATCTTTCCATCCATGGCCTTCCTGTCCACCGTCCTCCCGTAAGTCCATCACCCCCATCCATGGCCCTGCTGGCCATTGCCTTCCTGTCATCTGTCACCCTCCATCTGTCACCCTTGTCCATGCCTCCTGCCCTCACCCCTCTTTCTGTTCATTGTCCCGCCTACCACCCTTCCATCTGTGCATCTTCCCCTCTTGCCCATCACCCTCCTAACCATTGTCCTTCTTTCTGGTCCCCAGGATGATTGAAGACCTGGAACTCTCTAACAAGCGGCACTCGTTGGTGCAGACACTGTCTGGGGGCATGAAACGCAAACTCTCAGTGGCCATTGCTTTTGTGGGTGGCTCCCGTGCCATCATCTTGGATGAGCCCACTGCTGGTGTGGACCCTTATGCTCGCCGTGCCATCTGGGACCTCATTTTGAAGTACAAGCCAGGTGAGCAGGGTGCCAGTCTGGCCAGGGTAGGTATGGCTGCCCCTGCCTTCCCGTGTACATCCTTCTTACCTCAGATCCGGGTCTACCCCAGGCCGCACGATCCTTCTGTCCACCCACCACATGGATGAGGCAGACTTGCTAGGGGATCGCATCGCCATCATCTCCCATGGGAAGCTCAAATGTTGCGGCTCCCCCCTCTTCCTCAAGGGTGCCTATGGCGACGGGTACCGCCTCACGCTGGTCAAGCGGCCTGCAGAGCCTGGGACCTCCCAAGGTCAGTGCTGAGGCTCAGGTCTCCTGGGGGCTCTGGTCCCCCTGCCCCAGGACCCACTAAAGTGGACTGGTGTATCTCTCTTTACCCTCACTCCATCAGGACCAGATGCCTGGTGATTTTGGACCCCTCTAAACTCCCATCTTGACCTGACTGAGTTCTTACTGAGAGCTGCCTTTCCCCAGCCCCTTACTGAGTCCTCCTCCTGCTCCCTGTCCCTTCCCAGAGGCAGGGCTGGCATCCAGCCCCCCAGGTCGTGCTCAGCTAAGCAGCTGCTCAGAGCCCCAGGTGTCCCAGTTCATCCGCAAGCATGTGGCCTCTTCCCTGCTGGTCTCAGACACCAGCATGGAGCTCTCCTACATCCTGCCCAGTGAAGCCGTCAAGAAGGGGGCCTTTGAGCGCCTCTTCCAGGTGTGAGGGCAGAGCATGGGGCTTGGGGCCAGGATGGGCCCATGGGGGAGATGGACATACCCCTGCTGCATGTCTGTCACACTGGCCTCACCCAGCCTCTTCACAGCAATTGGAGCACAGCCTGGACACGCTTCACCTGAGCAGTTTTGGGCTGATGGACACGACTCTGGAGGAGGTGTTCCTCAAGGTGTCTGAGGAAGACCAGTCCCTGGAGAACAGTGAGGCTGGTGAGAGTCTTCAAGTGCTGGTCAGCCTGGTCCCACCCCCACGGGCCTGCACTAAGGCCTGGCCTCATTGCTTCCCCTTGGTCTCTAGGGCAGGACTCCCCAGGGTCAGCATAGGCTCCCGGGTGGTGGTATGGTAGTTGTAGGTCCTGAACAGGTACGTGAGCTGGGAGCTGCATTAGGACAGGGTAGATGGCAGAGACTTGAGATCCTAGGCAGTTCTGGAATGCAGTGGTCCTGAGCCTTTCCTCCTTCCCTCCACGGCCTCTGTTCTATATAGATGGGAAGGAGTCCAGGAAGGATGTGCTACCTGGGGCAGATGGCCTAACGTCTACAGATGGACAGGCTGGCAACCTGAAACGATGTTCAGAGCTGGCTCAGTCACGGGCATCACTGCAATCTGTGTCCTCTGTGGGCTCTACCCGTGGTGACGAGGGAGCTGGCTACGCCGATGTCTACGGTGACTACCGTCCCCTCTTTGACAACTTGCAGGACCCGGACAATGTCAGCTTGCAAGGTGGAGGCTGCTGGGGAAGTGGGGAGGATCCAGTAGGGTGGCATGGGGCTGGCCGCTAAAACCTGCCTCCTCTCTGCACAGAGGCAGAAGTGGAGGCCCTGGCGCAGGTGGGCCAGGGCAGCCGCAAGCTGGAGGGCTGGTGGTTGAAGATGCGGCAGTTCCATGGGCTCCTGGTGAAGCGCTTCCACTGTGCGCGCCGAAACTCCAAAGCACTCTGCTCTCAGATCCTTCTGCCTGCCTTCTTTGTCTGTGTGGCTATGACCGTGGCATTGTCTGTTCCTGAGATTGGTACGGCTACCTGGGCCCATGAGGTGTGGGGCAAGACTGCCATCTGGCCCTTGGGTCCTTGGCTCCACTCTCTCTCTCTGGCCTCCTGGGGGACCCTCCTCTATCCCTCTCCCCATATCTGAATGTTACTCAGGGGCTCATGAGAGGGTCTTTCCTCTTAGGGAGTCATATCCTGAGCTTAGCCCTCTCCATGTTGGGAAGGGGAATAAAGGTCTGGGGGCTGCCAGCAGGTAGTTGGAGCCGGCTCAGGTCTCCTGCTTACCCGCCAGGTGACCTGCCCCCACTGGTCCTGTCACCCTCTCAGTACCACAACTACACCCAGCCCCGTGGCAACTTCATCCCCTATGCCAATGAGGAACGCCGAGAGTACCGGTGAGGCTGTGGGTTGGCTGCAGTGTGAGGGAGGGAAGGAGGGAGGGAGGGAGTTGAGGTGGACAGCTTCTAACTCACTGTCGCACCCCTAGACTGCGACTGTCACCTGACGCCAGCCCCCAGCAGCTGGTGAGCACATTCCGACTGCCCTCAGGTGTGGGTGCCACCTGTGTACTCAAGTCTCCTGCCAATGGCTCCCTGGGACCCATGCTGAACCTGAGCAGTGGAGAATCCCGCCTGTTGGCTGCACGGTTCTTTGACAGCATGTGCCTGGAGTCCTTCACACAGGGGCTGCCACTATCCAATTTTGTGCCACCCCCACCCTCGCCTGCCCCTTCTGACTCCCCCATGTCCCTGGATGAAGACTCACTGCAAGCCTGGAACACCTCCCTGCCACCTACAACTGGGCCAGGTACTAGCTTGTAGAAGGCTGCCGGGGGCATAGCCATGAGTGATTCGTCTCACTTTGTGGTGTGCCCACAGAGACGTGGACATCAGCACCTTCTCTGCCACGCTTAGTACGAGAACCTGTCCGCTGTACCTGCTCTGCACAGGGCACTGGATTCTCTTGCCCCAGCAGTGTGGGTGGGCATCCACCCCAGGTGAAGGTGGTCACAGGTGACATCCTGACTGACATCACTGGCCACAATGTCTCCGAGTACCTGCTCTTCACCTCCGACCGTTTCCGGCTGCACCGGTGAGCTGACCAGGGGTGGCTATAGGTAGGAGTGGCTAGCTGGATGTCCAGCCTCACTGACCCTCACACCTGTTTGTACAGGTATGGGGCCATCACCTTTGGTAATGTCCAGAAGTCCATCCCAGCTTCCTTTGGTGTCCGGGCCCCACCTATGGTGCGGAAGATAGCAGTGCGGAGGGTGGCCCAGGTGAGTTGCTGCCCTGGGCTCCTTGGCATCTGACCCCCTGCATAGAGACCCCAGGCTTGTGAACCTCTCTGAGTCCTGTTCTTCTCCAGGTGCTCTACAATAACAAGGGTTACCACAGCATGCCCACCTACCTCAACAGCCTCAACAATGCCATCCTGCGTGCCAACCTACCCAAGAGCAAGGGCAATCCTGCAGCCTATGGTGAGGAAAATGGTGGGGAGCGGGGGGTGGGGGATCAGGGGGGCCAGGGGCCTGAGGCTGCCCTCCCTATATGCAGGCATCACTGTTACCAACCACCCCATGAACAAGACCAGTGCCAGCCTCTCTCTGGATTACCTGTAAGTGAGGCAGGCTGGGCTGAGGTGGGACAGGGCCCACGATGGTCCTGACCACCCTCTGTGACTGAGCGCTGCCTCTTTCCAGGCTGCAGGGCACAGACGTGGTCATCGCCATCTTCATCATAGTGGCCATGTCATTCGTGCCAGCCAGCTTTGTGGTCTTCCTTGTGGCAGAGAAGTCCACCAAAGCCAAGCACCTGCAGTTCGTCAGTGGCTGCAACCCTGTCATCTACTGGCTAGCCAACTACGTGTGGGACATGGTGTGCCCCCGCATGGCCCCTTTCTGTTCCTGTCCCCTGTGCCCACACCCGTCCCTCATCAGCCACCTCTGCCTTTGCAGCTCAACTACCTGGTCCCGGCCACCTGCTGTGTCATCATCCTGTTTGTGTTTGACCTGCCAGCCTACACATCACCCACCAACTTCCCCGCGGTGCTCTCCCTGTTCCTGCTCTATGGGTAAGCTGGGTGGGTGGGGCAGGGATGTGTGTGACCAAGGCTGTCCAGTGACTACTGCTGCCGTTCCCCAGGTGGTCCATCACGCCCATCATGTACCCGGCCTCCTTCTGGTTTGAGGTCCCCAGCTCAGCCTACGTGTTCCTCATTGTCATCAACCTCTTCATTGGCATCACAGCCACTGTGGCCACCTTCCTCCTGCAGCTTTTCGAGCATGACAAGGTCAGTGTGGGGACAGCTGGGTAGCAGGGCATGGTCTGGGGCAGTGATGCTGAGCTCTGCCTGGCCCTCAGGATCTGAAGCTTGTCAACAGTTACCTGAAAAGCTGCTTCCTCATCTTCCCCAACTACAACCTGGGCCATGGGCTCATGGAGATGGCCTACAATGAATACATCAATGAATACTATGCCAAGATCGGTGAGGCTGGCACCGGGTGGGCAGTGTGGGCCTGGGGGGTGGGCACAGGATCGCATGCCTGGTCCTAAACAGAGTTCCAATGTTGGGGATGAGTGGGACTCCCTGAGGCCTCACATAGGCACAGGTCTCGAACCAACTGCTCCACAGGCCAGTTTGACAAGATGAAATCCCCTTTTGAGTGGGACATTGTCACGCGTGGACTGGTGGCCATGACGGTTGAGGGCTTCGTGGGCTTCTTCCTCACTATCATGTGCCAGTACAACTTTCTGCGGCAGCCACAGTGAGTGGAGGGTGCCAGGAGATGGCAGGGACCCTGGGCAGGGATGGGTGTGGCTTGGCCAGGCCCTGCCTACCTTGCTGCCCTAGACGCCTGCCTGTGTCTACTAAACCCGTGGAGGACGATGTGGACGTGGCCAGCGAGCGGCAGCGGGTGCTTCGTGGCGATGCTGACAATGACATGGTCAAGATTGAGAATCTGACCAAGGTGGGCTTTGAGCTGTGGAAAAGTGGCCCAGGTGGGGCGTAGGATGAGTAGTGGGGCCCAGCAGTGGGTGAGGCCAGGCCAGGCAGGAGCCCCCACCCTCCACTGAGTGGCAGGCTTCCCTGCCAGGTATACAAATCTCGGAAGATTGGTCGCATACTGGCAGTGGACCGCCTTTGCCTTGGCGTGCGCCCTGGAGAGTGCTTTGGCCTCCTGGGTGTCAACGGTGCAGGCAAGACCAGTACCTTCAAGATGCTGACGGGTGATGAGAGCACAACAGGGGGCGAGGCCTTTGTCAATGGACACAGGTGGGAGAAGTGGCATTATTGTGCCCCTGGGTATACACTTGCAGGGAGGCGTGGGGGTGTGTCAGTGTGTGACTCTCCTGGGTGCATGGGTGCAGGAGATACAGAGTGAGTGACTGCCCCTAGGTGCATAGGTGTGGGGGGTTGCGAGGGTGACTACACCCCTCAGGTACGCAGATGTGTATGCAAATGCAGGGATGGAGTGACCATGTCTCCGAGGTACAGGATGGCAGGTGTGGGGTGAGCGTGCCCCTCCTGGGTGGTGACCACCCTCTGTCCCCAGTGTGCTCAAGGACCTGCTCCAGGTGCAGCAGAGCCTTGGCTACTGCCCGCAGTTCGATGCCCTGTTTGATGAGCTCACGGCTCGGGAGCACCTGCAGCTGTACACGCGGCTGCGTGGCATCCCCTGGAAGGATGAGACTCGGGTGAGCATGGAGGGAGGGCAGCCGGGGCGAGCACTGGTATGTATGTGGGTGTGTGTATGTGATGGGCCTGTGCTGGTGTCCAGTGAGGTGAAGCCCATGGCTTATGCTGGCTTTGCCAGGTGGTAAAGTGGGCCCTGGAGAAGCTGGAACTGACCAAGTATGCAGACAAGCCAGCTGGTACCTACAGTGGTGGCAATAAGCGAAAGTTGTCTACAGCCATCGCACTCATTGGGTACCCTGCCTTCATCTTCTTGGTGAGCCCTCGGTTGGGGCCCTTTAGGGTTTTTGTGCATGAGGGTGTCAGGTGCCCTGCCTTCCTCTTCCTGGTTTGCTCAAGAGCAGACAAGTGGAACCAGGCTGGGTGAGCATGTTGCTGGTAAACTGACTCCTACCCCAGGATGAACCCACCACCGGCATGGACCCCAAGGCCCGCCGCTTCCTGTGGAACCTCATTCTGGACCTCATCAAGACAGGGCGCTCAGTGGTGCTGACATCACACAGGTATGCTCTCCTGCCCCTCCCTGGGTCCCTGGTGACCGCCTCAGGTGCCAGCCTGTGCTGTCTGTCCACAGCATGGAGGAGTGTGAGGCTCTCTGCACACGGCTGGCCATCATGGTGAATGGACGGCTGCGCTGCCTGGGCAGCATCCAGCACTTGAAGAACAGGTGAATCAAGCTGGGCTACAGAAGGCAGGGGTGGGCTCTGGCAGGCCACACAGGGCTTCCAGTCACACATGCGCTGTGTCCCACCAGGTTTGGGGACGGCTACATGATCACTGTAAGGACCAAGAGCAGCCAGAATGTAAAGGATGTGGTGCGGTTCTTCAACCGGAA
Source organism: Nannospalax galili (assembly GCF_000622305.1). Classification (NCBI taxonomy): domain Eukaryota; kingdom Metazoa; phylum Chordata; class Mammalia; order Rodentia; family Spalacidae; genus Nannospalax; species Nannospalax galili. The sequence continues at coordinate 103,297 of NW_008345746.1, forward strand.
TTTCCCGGAGGCCGTGCTCAAGGTAGGTGGGGTTGGGTGGGATCAGGGTGGGGATGTGCTCTGTTCTGGCAGCCCCTGACCTCCGGCCCCCTGCCCTCCCAGGAGCGGCACCACACAAAGGTACAGTACCAACTCAAGTCAGAGCACATCTCCCTGGCCCAGGTGTTCAGCAAGATGGAGCAGGTGGTCGGTGTGCTGGGCATCGAGGACTATTCAGTCAGCCAGACCACCCTGGACAATGTGAGTGGGTTGCATGGGGGGGTGCCCTCCTAAGTCTGCTCCCACCCACCCACCTGCCCTCTACCTGTCCTCAGGTGTTTGTGAACTTTGCCAAGAAGCAGAGTGACAATGTGGAGCAGCAAGAGGCGGAGCCCTCGACTTTGCCGTCCCCTCTTGGACTGCTCAGCCTGCTGAGGCCCCGGCCTGCACCCACGGAACTCCGGGCACTAGTGGCTGATGAGCCTGAGGACTTGGACACAGAGGATGAGGGCCTTATCAGCTTCGAGGAGGAGCGGGTAAGTGGTCAGCATCCTCCCACCCACCTAGGCCCCTCTAGCCATGATGCTGCCCAGACCCACCTCAGCTCAGGCTGAAGGACCCAGGTTGGGGCTAGCCATGAAGACACCTGCTTTCTACCAGTCAGGGAGTGGAGAGGGACTTATGCATGCTGAGGCCTAGGGGATGGTCAGAGATGCAATGTAGAGCCCAGAACACACTAGAAGCTTTGAAGACTCCAGATCAGGGATGCGTAACAGAAGGGACCAGAGCCCAAGGCAGGGGAGAGACATAGACAGTAGCCAGCACCCTGGGCAGGAGGGCCAGACATTGAAGAGTGCTTAGTGGGGAGACAGAGACTTGGGGGAGCCCCAATATCCAGCCAGAAGCAACGTCTAGAGTGGGCACTGTCAGCTCCCATCAGGGTACCAAAGATGCCTTCCCAACTCTGGCCTGTCTGCTGCCTACCAGGCCCAGCTCGCCTTCAACACAGACACGCTCTGCTGACGACCAGGAGCCGAGTCAGGGATGCAGCTGTGGAGGCAGAAGTCAGGTGGTGGCTATGGCTCCCAGTGACATGCGCCAGGCTCTGGAAAGATAGGTTCAGGACCAAAGGGCTTCTTGCCCTCCTTCCACCTCCCACCATCCTCACCTCACCCTGTGGTCACTGTGGCCGCTCTTCCCCAAATGTGCCAAAGGCTGGCCCGGCCCTGGGCTGCACACACCCTCACCCTGCTTTGCCTTAAAGCCTTGGGTCCTGGCCCAGCCCCCTCACCCTGCCCAGCACTGTCGACTTTCCCAGGGTAACATGGGTTGCCATAGGCATCCCCTGACCCTTCTCCACAGCGGCCCCAAATCTAGTCAGGCACAGGTGTCTTCACTGATAGCCCGGTAGGTGGGAGCTGGGCAGCTCACCTGCTTTGTGTCAAGAAGAGGCGTCCTCACTCTGCTGCTGTGCAGAAGTGTGCACCCGTGGAAGGCCCATGGACATGGCTGCCTCCGCCTTGGTGGAGGAGCAGGAATGGAGAAGCTGGCCCCGCTGGCCAGGTGAGGGGCCACTGCTCCCTCCCTGCCCCTCCAGCTGCCTTTGCTCTCCTGCCCAGCTTGGCCCTTCCCACCACTCACCTGGGAGCCGGCCCTGTACATAGCGCACAGATGTTTGTTTTCAATAAATAAGCAAAAAAGCATGTGGGAACCTGTGGTGGTGGGGACACACGACTGGAATGAGGGCAGAGAGAGAGAGAGAGAGAGAGAGAGAGAGAGAGAGAGAGAGAGCAGGATGAGAGCAGGCCCAGTAGGCTAGGGCACAGCCACCAATATGCTTTTCCCAGGTATGGGGGACTGGGTGCTCTATAGGTGGGCTATGCTGTCTCCCAGGCTGTTGCAGGTCCCATCCCAGGTGCCCACACAGGGCCTGCTTGTGCTAGGCTGTCTCTGTTTCCTGGAGGGTTGAGGGGACGTCCAGGAGAAGACCTCCAGGTTGGCACTCGAGTCTGGGTACATATAGGAAGAATAAATATCTCAAAGGTCCAGTGTGCAGAAAGGCCCAGGGAGTCCCAGGGCTCAGGAGGGATGGGGCATAGGAATTGTGAGGGTCATCCATAATGGGACCCAGGCAGTTGTCAGACTATAAGCTTTGATTAGGCTTCCACCCCAGACTTTTCAAGGGCCTGGGGGTGGGAGACACAGAAGGGAGGTAGAGGGCTGGCACCATGTGAGGGGCAGTGGAGGAAGGAGCAGAACGAGGAAGGGTGGGGATGGCCAGGTGGGCTAGAGTGCTGTGTCCCTGTGGGCTGTGGTAGCTGCATGGCCTGCCAGAGTCCCCAGAGGCTGGGCCCAGAGCTTGTGCCTGGGTGAGTGGGCTACAGTTTTCCTGGCCTGAGGAGCAGACCAGAAGAAGGTGATCATGTCAAGAACCTGGAGTGGGGGCTGGAGAGATGGCTCCATGGGCAAGAGAACTTGCTGCTCTTGCAGAGGATGGGAGTTTGATGCCCAACACTAGGCAGCTCAGAAATGCCTATATCGCCAGCTCCAGGGCATCCAAAGCCTGCTTCAGGCCCCCAAAGGCATCAATATGCATGTGGCATACATTCACACAGATATACAGAACTATGTGGTGGTACACACCTTTAATCCCAGCACTCAGGAGGCAGAGGCAGGCGGATCTCTGTGAGTTCCAGGCCAGCTGGGGCTACAGGGAGACCCTGTCTCAAAAAGACCAAAAAACAAAAAACCCCAAACCAAACACCTAGACTTCTGGACCTCTTAGTACAGACTTACAGTAAGCCCAACTATTTGGAGTGCTGAAGCAGGAACATTGCAAAGTCAGTGCCTGCCTGGTAACTAAGCGAGACCCTGCATCAAAAAAAGTAAAAAGAAACAGGCTTTCAGGCCTCTGGAAACGTGCTCATGAACTTGCAACAATGGTGACAGCATACACAAGACCCACGCCGACTCAGTCAGACAAAAACCCACGCATAGAACTGGGAAATGGGAGCAGGCTCCAACCCTAGCCAAGGAACTATTGGCAAATGATTATTGTGGGGTGAGGGAGAGATCTTTAAGAGAGTGACCTACAGGGCTAGAGAGATGGCTCAGCGGTTAAGAGCACTGACTGCTCTTGCAAAAAAAAAGGGTTGATTCCCAGCACCCACATGGCGACTACGAACTGTCCTTAACTCCAGTTCCAGGGGAATCAGAAGCCCTCTTCTGACCTCCACGCATTACATGGGTGCACTCACATCCATGTAGGCAATACACTCATAACATTTTTAAAATATATTTTTTTAAAGTGACCTGCCGGGTATGGTGGCGCACACCTTTAATCCCAGCACTCAGGAGGCAGAGGCAGGCAGATCTCTGTGAGTTTAAGGCCAGTCTGGTCTACGTAGTGATGCACTTACATACATGCAAGCATGACATACATATAAATACTGAAAAAAAAAAAAAAAAAAAAGTGACCTACATAGGTTGACTAGATTCCAGTGGATGAACTTGCATTGAGGGATACCTGGATACAAATGCTAGACCGGATAGTACTTGACACAGATGACAGAATACCTGAAATCTGGGGATGAGGGGGGTGTCTAAATCTGATTTAGATGCATTATATGAAATGCACAAAAACTCAAAAAAAAGTAAAAAGAGGTTTAGGAATATAGCTCAAGTATATCTAGGTATATCTAGGTGGCAGAGCACCTGCTTGGCATGCTTGAGGCCCTGGGTTCAATCTGTAATACCACAAAAAAAAAGGTGGCTGACATTTGAGGAATAACAACTGAGGTTTCCTCTTGGCTCCACATATGTGTGCATGTACACACACACACACACACACAATCCAGAAGGGAATCCTGGGACCCAACTAAATACACTGATTCCTGTCTTAATTTGTAATGGTTGTGTCACCCAACCCCCCACATCTTAGTGCTTTTGAAACCTCCAGAACAAGTTACAAGAACAGTGTGCACCCCCATGTCCCTCGCCAAGGCTCACAGTTGTTTGTACACCCTATAAACAGCCATCTGAAAGTACAAAGCAGCCCAGAGTCAGCAGCTGCTTCCCCCTGGGTACAAGGACCTTCCTGGAGACCGTGAGGACACACTTGTCACCCCCAGGGATTTCCAATGTAACTTTTTGATTTTTAGTTTATTTTTGTTGTTGTTGATGTTAAGACAGGGTCTCTCTGTAGCCCCAGTTGGCCTGTAACTTGCTATGTAGACCAGAGATCCACCTGTCTCTGCCTCTGTGAACCACCACACCCAATTCCCCTATATAGATTTTTTAAAATATATTTTTATTTTATGTGTGTGAGTGTATTGCCTGCATGTATGAGTGCACGCGTGTCGTGCAATGCTGCGGTCAGAAGAGGTCTTCGGATTCCCCTGGAACTGGAGATAAGGATGGTTCATGGTCACCATGTGGGTGCTGGGAATCGAACCCGGGTCCTCTGCAATAGTCAGTGCTCTTAACCACTGAGCCATCTCTCCAGCCTCCATCCCTATATAGATTTTTTAAAAGCTCCAGGACACAGGAGCTTCCAGGTCACCACCATCCCCACTTCATATCCACTAGGCTGAGGAGCTGAGTGGGCATAGAAGGGATGGGTGCGTCTGTGTGGCCCTGGACCAGACGCTCCTACTGTAAGTTCAGCCTCAGCCTACAGCCTAGAAGCTGGCTAAGGTGCCTGCCTGTGCAGCCTATGGGGTACAGGGCCATCTGTGCTGCCCTTACCTTTACCCCATCACAAGTTCCCATCAACTATCCCAGGGCCCACAACAATCCAACCGAAAGTCACCCAGTGTCCTCCAACTCATGGTCATCAGAGGGGGCTCTGAAGGACTGATTCACCTTCCTGAGCAGTCTGGACATGGCCCTGTTTTTCTTTAGCGCCACCTGCCTTCAGGAAGTGGAGATGCCCTGACTAAGGAGCAACCTTTACTAACAGGGAACAACATACCTGGTTTTCCTATATCCTCTGTCTTGTCAGATAAGAACATCCCATACCATGGTGTAATCTGATATGCTTTAGTGCTGTTTTGAGAATTGCAGTGTGATGAATTTGTCATGTGTCACAGAGGTAGAAGGTGCTGATCATACTTTGAGGTTAATGACAACTCAGTGAAGCACTGTTTCTACTTTCTGAGGTTTTCAATGTAAGAGATTGGTGAGGAATATTATGAGACCCATACCATTGTTAGAAGGAAAAGAAAAAAAAGCTGAGCGTGGTCGTACATGCCTATAATCCCAGTACTTCAGAACCAGAGGCAGGAGGATCAGGAGTTCAAGGTCAGTGTGGGCTACATAAGACCCTGTCTCAAAAACAAGGGGCTAGAGATGGCTCAGTGGTTGAGAGCACTGACTGGTCTTTCAGAAGACCCAGATTTGATTCCCAGCACTCACATGGCAGTTAACAATCATCTGTAACTCCAGTTCCAGGGGATCCGATGCCCTCTCTATCCTCTAGAGGCACTGCATGACACAGCTGCACTTACACACATGCAGGCAATACATGCATACACATAAAATAAATAAAATATTGCTGGGCGTGGTGGCACATGCATTTAATCCCAGCACTCAGGACGCAGAGGCAAGCAGATCTCTGAGAGTTCAAGGCCAGCCTGGTCTACATAGTTGAGTTCCAGGCCAGTTGGGGCTACAGGGAGACCCAATTTCAAAAAGACAAAACAACCAAGTAACAAGGAAAGGAGCAAACATACCCTGCCTCTAGGAGTAGTCGGGCGGCAACATTTCCTGACACTACAGTGCCTCCGATGCTGTCTCCACTCTGCCCCTCCACCAGGAGGTTTGACGATGCTGAAATCTAGGTGGGTCTGTCATTTTCTGGGTTGGATGCAGTTGATGTTTTTGAGAACACTGGGGGTGATGCTGTGCTCAAGGCCAGGGAATCCCAGTAAGGGACTGTCCTGGAGAGTAGTGGTTCACAACTGGGTGGACCTTTCTCCTTTCACAGACAATGGGGCACAGCCTGTCACCCAGGGCATTTGTTAGTCCACATGTGTAGTCCAAGCACTGCGGAGATAGGTAGTCAGGGCTACATACAATAAGCTCCCGTCTGAAAACAAACCAAAAGAAACAAGCCAGCAAAATGGCTCATGCCGTGCAAACCTGTGTTCTGTGCCTGGATCAGAACCTCTACATGTGCACCATGGCATACACACATACACGCACACACACACATAATAGTAAAAGAATTTACTTTCTCTCACCAAGAGTCCCTGTGCTTTGAAAGTTGTGTCAGGGTGTGGTGGTGCACATCTTTGATCCTAGCACTCAGGAGACAGAAGCAGGAGGATCTCTGTAAGATCAAGGCCAGCCTGGTCTACACAGCAAGTTCTAGGCCTCCTGGGGCTACAGGGAGACCCTGTCTTAAAAAAAATTTTTTTTAAATGGGGGCGGGGGAGGTTGGAGAGACTGGGACCCAGGTTTGGTTCCCAGCACCTACCTGGAGGCTAACAACCATCTGCAACCCCAGTTCCAGGGGATCTGATGCCCTCTTCTGGCCTCTGTGGGCACTGCACAACACAACATGTTCTCACTACATACAGGCAAAACACTCATATACATAAAATAAAAATAAAATATTTAAAATTCATGTCACTGTGGACCCATGGGCTTAAAAAACTCAACATGCTATCATCCATTACTGTAAGCTTGACATTTTTGTGGTAAAATATTAATATTTTATCATTTAACCATTTGTACAATTCCACTGATACACTTTGCAGGTTGCCTGAGATTCGGCCAGCAGAGCTCCCCCAAAGGGGCCTGTGTGTGTGTGCATGCGTGAGCAGGCCTGTGCATGCCATGGTGCATGTATAGAGGTTCTTCCACTACCAGATCCAGGCACAGAACACAGGTTTGCATGGCATGAGCTTTTGCCTGCTGAGCCATTTTGCTGGCTTCTTTTGGTTTGTTTTCAGACGGGAGCTTATATGTACTTAACCAAGACTACCTATCTCCCCAGTGCTTGAATTACACATGTGGACTGCTATGCCTGGCTTGGCCTATGTCCTGTGGCCCTGTTGTGACAGTCTCTGAACTCTTCCTGCTTTCTGGGCTAAGCCCAGACCAGCCTCCTTTAGCACCTGGGCTGCACAGATAGGTCAGCAGGTAGGCCTCATGGACTACAACTTGATCCTTCACAGTTCTGGAGGCTGAGTCTGAGATCAGGGTTCTGAATGTGGGGTTGTGATGGGTCCCTTTCATGTGGGCACAGATCCCACGCATGAGGGCTCCACTATAACATGCCAATTAGCTCTGATAGGCCCCATGTCCTAATCCTTCACTATGCTTGTGATGGTTTCAAAACCTGACAGTCCAGTGCAGAGCCCTTGAGGGAATGGTTGTTTGAAACAGAATCTTGGTGCTGGATCTGCTGCTGCTATGAGTGTCACTGCCTGTAGGTGCTTTCTGCAAGTAGAGCTCAGAAGAATCTGTTAGGGAAACCTCTAACCCTCGTACACTCCAGTCCCCTTCACCTCTTTAATAGGTTTTTGTCTCCCTTCAGAACAGAGCCGTTAGAGACCAGCTGTGATGGCACACACCTGTAATCCCAGCAGTTTGGAAATGGAGGTAGGAGGATTAGAAGTTCAAGGCCAGTCTGGGGCTACATGAGAGACTCTTATCTTTAAAAAAGAATGCTGAAATTTTGTGCCAGGGCAGGGCTTCTGTAAAACACAATCTTGAGGGGCTGGAGAGATGGCTCAGAGGTTAAGAACACTTGCTGTTCTTCCAGAGGACCCAGGTTCAATTCCCAGCATCCACACAGTGTCTAACAACCATCTCTAATTCCAGTTTCAAGGAGAATCCGACGCTCTCTTCTGACCTCCACAGGCATTGCACAACAGGGGTGTGTTTACATACATGCACGCAAAAACTCATACCCATAAAAAAATAAAAATAATATGTTGGAGAGATGGCTCAGCAGTTAAGAGCATTGGCTGATCTTGCAGGGGACCTGGGTTCGATTCCCAGCATCCACATGGCAGCTAACAACCGATTGTAACTCCAGTTCCAGGGAATCCAATGCCCTCTTCTGACCTCTGTGGGCATTTCATGACATGGGTACACTTACACACACGCAGGCAATACACTCATACACATGAAATAAAAATAAAAAAAACCTCAACAATCTTGATTGCATCAGGGAATCAAAGGGACCAGGATGGAGAGGTTGAGCCAGCCCTGAGCCCAGTGACACCCCCCCCCCCCCCGAGGATCTTCTCTATGTAGTGGAGGCTTAGGGACAAGCTGATGGTCTGGACAGGTCATGGGTCCAGTTAAGGTTAGTAGTATTAAATTTGCATCTCATTTTGATGTGGGGGGGGTTGCGCGGGGGAGAGGGGAGGTCAAGGATTGAATCTAGGACCTCACACTTTTTTTTTTTTTTGTCTTTTTGAGACAGGGTCTCCCTGTAGCCCCAGCTGTCCAGGAACTCACTATGTAGACCAGGATGGCCTTGAACTCACAGAGATCCGCCTGCCTCTGCCTCCCGAGTGCTGGGATTAAAGTCGTGCACCACCACGCAGGCAGGCGGATCTCTGAGTTCAAGGCCAGCCTGGTCTACATAATGAGTTCCAGGACAGTGGTGGCTACAGGGAGACCCTGTCTCAAAAAGACCCCCCCAAAAAAAATTTATGACAAACATGCTAGAAAATTCACGTGTGGGCTGGAGAGATGGCTCAGCGGTTAAGAGCACTGCTTGTTCTTGCAGAGGACCCAGGTTTGAGTCCCAGCACCCACATGGCAGCTATGAACCATCCTTAACTCCAGTTCCAGGGAAATCTGAAGCCCTCTTCTGACCTCCGCAGCACTGCACGACACAGGTGCACTCACATACATGTAGGTAATACACTCATACACATAAAAATAATAAAATATTTTTAAAATTCACACATTAGAAAACACAGATGGTAGGGCTGGACAGAACAAAAGTCAGTGTCTGTTCCTCCTGTTAGAAGTTACCTGTAGAGGCCGGAAAGATAGTTCAGCAGTTAATAGCACTTACTACTTTCGGGGCTCAGTGGTTAAGAGCACTGAATGTTCTTGCGGAAGACCCAGGTTTGAATCTCAGCACCCACGTGGCAGCTGACCGCTGTCCGTAACTTCAGTCCCAGGGGATCCGACAGCCTCTTCTGACCTCCTCAGGCATTGCACAACACGGGTGCACTTACCTACATGCAGGCAATACACGCGTACACATAAAATAAAAAAATAAAAATTTAAAAAGTTGCCTGCTGATGGCTCTTGCTGGGAATGGGCCAGTGAGACTCAGGACGCAGTGTGCTATTGGATGGCTTAGTTCTGTTTTGTCCCTTTGTATTGGTTTGCTGTGGCTGCCATACAAAGGGAGAAAAAGATGGGTTAGGTCAGGCTGGCTCCACTGAAGGCATGTGGAAGGACGTGTTCTAGGCCCTTCCTCAACTCCTGGAGCAGGCTGGCGGTCTTCCACAATCCTCAGCTCATAAGTGTGCCCTCCTCTGCCTTCATGTTCATGTGACAGTCTTCTTGTGTGCATACCTGTGTGTTCAAATCTCTCCCATCCCTTTTTTTGAGTGCATTGCCTGCATGTGTATAAGTGCACCCATGTCTTGCAATGCCTGTGGAGGTCAGAAGAGGGTGTTGGATCCCCTAGAACTGGAGTTACAGACAGTTGTTGGCCACCATGTTGGTGCTGGGAATCGAACCCAGGTCCTCTGCAAGAGCAGCCAGTGATCTTAACAGCTGAGCCATCTCTCCAGCGCCCCCCCCACAACCCCTTTTTTGGTGCTGAGGTTCAAACCTAGGGCCTTGCATTCAGGGCAAGCTCTTTATTACTGAAATATATCCTAGCCACAAATCTCCCCTTTTGATACAGGTACGGCCAAACTGAACTGAGCCTAAACTGACAGCCTCATTTTTATCTCTAAGAACACTACCTCCCAATAAAGTCACAGGTCCTGCAAGTTAAGATTCCAGCACAGGAAGCTTTCGAGGAACACAACAAACCTGTATCAGATTCTCGAGACTGTCCCCACATGGGCCCACCCTCTTGTCCCATCCACTGTTGGTGGTGCCCTGGGTTTAGGAAACCTGGGGCTGATTCTAGGGCTCAGATTGACAGGAAAGGTGGCCAGTGACTGCCTATAGCAGCGAAGAGCATGTACTGCTTTGGTTTGTCTCTCGAGGTGTCAGAGGTTGTGTTGACTGGTTTCCTCTCTGAGGCACTGTTCACGCCCTTAGCTCACTGTTCTTTTCTTATGGATTTGTAAGGGCAGCTTTGCAAAGTATATACATAAACAAGGGATGTTTGCTGACCACTGGCAATTAAGGAGGGCTTCTGGGGCTGTTCTACAGCAGTGGGGTCCGAATGGAGGCAAAACTGAGGCTTTAGCACAGAACCCAAGCTTAAGTATATTGGAATCACACTGTCTAGGAATTCAGTGAGCTGAGGTCAGGGAAGTGGCAAGACAGGGCTAGTGAGGAGGGAAGCCTGGGATAGCTGACGCCCTGGCCAGGAGGCAGGCAGACTAGCAGGTGAATAGGCTGATATGGGGCCACCCTGGCTGCACAGTTTCTCCCCCCTCCCCCAACAGGCGAGAGGGGAAGACAACCAGCAGGTTCTGTTCTTAGCCACCGGGTGGTGCCAGTCCTTTATGGGACTAAGGAGTTCCCATGAACAATTCCCCTGGGGGCTGCCTGCTACTAGGCACAGGCAGAGATACAAGTGACCCCCAAAGAAACTCCCCACTGTCAACTCCAGTGGAACAGGGAGGCCTGGGTGAGTGGCAAGTATGTGCCTGGTGAGTTCAGATACTATTCTGGCCTTTTCCTTCCAGCCAAGGGCCACACCATAAGCCCCTCAGCTAGCAGTTGGATTCTAACACTTCCTGGTGTGGTAAAAGCTAAGACAAAGAAATCTACCCCAGTCCTGTGTGGACAGATGTGGGTAGGGGTGGAGTCCTCTGCTCAGCTGAGTTAAACACCAAAACCAGGCTTATCAGCCTGCCAACCACTAGTATGTCAGGAATGTGGGCCTGCCGGGAGGGCAGAGGGCCCTGACTGGGCTTTGTGAGTGGGAGGGGGCATCTCCTCCAGGCGGGCTGATCCCACAGATTCGAACAGAGGCATTTCTAACCCATCCCTACTCCCTGGCTTTCTGGGCCGAGGCCTTGACAGCAGGACCTGTGCTGCAGGGAGGACTGTGGGGCAGGTCTGGGATCAGGGTGGGGCAGTTCGGGTTCAGAGCTGCCCCTCTAGGCTAGCACCCTATGGCCCCTGAGCTCTCTTGGCCTCCTCACCCAGCTCTCTGCATCCCCCACACTGGTTCCCCATCATGATCACACTGGGACTTGTTTTCTGCCTGCCAGACAGCTTCCCACATTCACAGCCCCCTCCCCTCCCCCCAGGCCCCTGTGGTCACTATGTGTGGACACCTTGGTCTTGTACAGGCAGCTGCATCTGCCCTGGCAACCTATCCACCCGCCTAGGTGGCTCTGTGGGGCAGGCCCACAGACGGGAGGGCGGGGAGTCCTGGGAGACTTAAAAGAGCTCCCAAGGCCCGCCCTGTGCCTTACTCCGGATGCCTCAGCTCTCACCATGACCGAAACCACCAAGCTCCAGCTGTTTGTGAAGGTTCTGGGCAAGCTGGGCTGGAGGGGGTGCTCTGCTTTCTGTGCAGGCTATGGGATGGGTCTTCTCAGTGGTGTTTGAGCCCCTTCCTCTGTGGTAAGCTTAAGCCACCCCACACAGGCTGACTAAAGTGGGGCAGTCCGGGGCAGGAGCTACTTCAAAGGGGATCCGATTAACTGGGTCCTGTTTGCTGCGGTGGCTCCTGGACCTAGTGTAGCCCTCCAGAGGAAAGTTCCTTGGTGGGGAGGTGTCAATCGGGCAGCTGGCACTAGAGGCTTAACTAGAGATTTGGGTTCTATGCTCGGAGTTGGGGCTGGCCAGATACCTCCATCAATTCTCACGCCAGTACTCAGACCTCGGTGGGGGCAGAACCTGGCTGTCTTTACCTCCGCCCCCTTCCTGAACTGGGCTGTCAGCCCCAGTGCCCAGTTGGGTGCGTGAATCACTTAGAAGACAGCTGGCTGGCCTACCCCACCCTGTAGGCAGTCTTTCTGCCTGGATCCTGGCTCTGAGAAAAAGGCTGTCAGGACCCCACGCCAGGCCTCATCCCTACCTGCCTCCAAGCTCCCAGCTTCCCCTCCCCATTCTAGGAACCAAGTCAAGGGCCCTCATTAGACACTTGAAGAGGCCATGCCCAACCAGGCCAGAACTCTGGCATGACTCCAGAGCCAATGGCAGTGGGTGTCAGGGTCCCACCCAGTCTGGTGTCAGGATTCCTGGGTCTGCAGCCTAAAACCCCTGCTCCACCCACTCAGGCCAGTGAGGATGGTGAGAGTGTGGGACACTGTCCTTCCTGTCAGCGGCTCTTCATGGTCCTGCTCCTCAAGGGTGTGCCCTTTACACTTACCACAGTGGACACCCGAAGGTGAGATCCCACCCTGGACCCCTCCCTGGCCTCTGCCCACCTCAGGCCAGCCACCTCCCTCTTGCCTGGTGTCCACAGGGCATTGGATGTGCTGAAAGACTTCGCTCCTGGCTCGCAACTGCCCATCCTGCTCTACAATGGGGATGCCAAGACAGACACGTTGCAGATAGAGGACTTTCTGGAGGAGACGCTGGGGCCACCCGAGTGAGCACCCTGATGGGGCAGGAGGGCAAGGATGGGACCCTAGGGAGGAAGGCCCAGAGAGTGACTAGGAAGGAGGCTTTGAGACACAGTGGGCATGTGAAGGTCTGACTGGGATTCTCAAACCACTCACCCCTGGCAGCTTCCCTAGCCTGGCGCCCAGGTACAGGGAATCCAACACAGCAGGCAATGACGTCTTCCACAAGTTCTCTGCCTTCATCAAGAACCCAGTGCCTGCACAGGATGATGGTGAGACACAGGCCAGCAGGTGTGGGCGGGAGGGCCCACCCACGGCCAAGGCAGGGCCCTCACTGTGCTGCTGCCCCCAGCCCTGTACCAACAGCTGCTGAGGGCCCTGGCCAAGCTGGACAGCTACCTGCGTACACCGCTGGAGCATGAGCTGACACAGGAGCCACAGCTTCGAGAGTCCCGCCGCCGCTTCCTAGATGGTGACCAGTTCACACTGGCTGACTGCAGCTTGCTGCCCAAGCTGCACATTGTGGATGTGAGTGAGGGGCCAGCTGGTCGGGGCGGGGAGAAAGGCCATCAATCCAGGCCCTAACCACAATCTACTTGCACCTGCAGACTGTATGCGCACATTTCCGCCAGGCACCCATCCCCATGGAGCTGCGTGGTGTCCGCCACTACCTGGACAGTGCACTCCAGGAAAAGGAGTTCAAGTACACGTGTCCACAGAGCTCGGAGATCCTGGCAGCTTACCGGCCTGTGGTGCGCCCCCGTTAGCACTCCTACTTTTGTCCACTTGTCTGCAGGCCCATAAAGGTACCTCTGCCCCAAGTGAGTGTGTCCTGAACATCCAAGTGGCCAGAGGCCCACAATTACACCACCTGAACCCCATGGTGTGATGCACAGGTCCAGATGAGAGCCCCGGATGATGAGGGCAAAAGAGCCCATGGGCAGGGTACAGCTCATCCTCCTCCACAGCACCAGCGCATAGGCCTGGGGGCCGCCCACAGTCACCATGGCACAGAGGCGTCAGGGATCTGGGGGACTGGATTAGTCTCCCAAACCAGTCAGGCCAGAGCTGGGCGGGGTGCCCTGGATGGCCAAGGAGGGTGGGGAGCAGAGCCCGGTAGAGCCCAACCTCAGGGATCCTAGCCAGGTGGGTGGGGGCAGGCCCACATTCCTCAGTCCTGCCCCAGGTGGCTAGCCAACTCTACCTCCCAGAAGGGGCTTCCACTGCCTGACACGTTGTGGCGGCCTTCCAGACATCTACTTGCCCAAGACAACTCTTTTGTGTACCCTTGTATGGGGCAAGAGTGATCTGCCTGTCTAGGTGAGAACCAGCACGGCAGGACAGAGTTCCAAGACTTGGGGAGTCCTGGTACTACCTAACCGGGACCCTCTCAGCAACTGGACAGGCCATGGGGAAGAGCTCCACAGGTCTGAGAGAGTTCAGCTGCCCTAGACCCAGCTAAGAGAGACTCCTCTGGGAAGCTCAGGATCAGATGAACCTGTTTACATCCTGGAACTCCATGCCAAAAGTACACCCGAAGGGGCTTCTCTAGCCCCCTCCCCAAGGCCCAGCCTCACCATTCAAGTCTTGCCTAGCATCTCTACCCAAGGGAGCAGTTTATTTGATGTGGAAAGGATGTGAGGCAAAGCACAGTCTTACTCCTGCCCAGCAGCAGGACCAGGCAGCGGAAGCGAACCTGAGTATCTCTGGTTGATGGGGTCTTGGAGCTACCCCTCCCATGAAGGCAGGCTCCTGGCAAGGTCCCACATTTTGCTGTACCTTCAGGCATCGAAGTCTACACCACCAGCTGGTTTCTTACTAGGAGACAAGAGGGGATGATTCCATGGAGGTACAGAGTGGGGGAAAGGGACCAGGGTAGGAAGGAGAGGTGGGGAGTACCTTTTGAAGCCAGGGTTGATGAGCGACTCCCCTGGACACCGTCTTCTGACCCCAGGTCCAGGGCCGCTTCTCTGGTGATCGGGTTCTGGGGGAAAACCAAATGGGGGATTCTTAGACCCAGAGGAACCCTGGCAATAGTCCTGTCCACATAGAAAGATTCTCTCTGGAACCTGAGGCATCTGGAGAGACAGTTCCAGGGAAAGAATAGCCACAAACGACATGCCAGGTTCACCCCTTACCTGGTAAGAAAAGCTGAGGCCCTGCTGGCCGGGGACTCTTCCTGGGGCTGGCAGCTATCTCTTCTGCAGCTGAGAAGAAAGCCACGGGCACCCCATTCAGCGCCAGGAGGGGTAGCAAAAGCAGGTCCCTGAGTGAGGGTACAGGTGCCAGGTGCCCATGGACATCCTACCTGCCAGCTGCCTCTCCAGGTTGCACACTCGCTCTGCCAGGCTGAGAGTCAGCGCCTGCAACCGGGTAGCTGCCTCTGGGCCTGGCACCTTGGAGAGGTCAAAGGCCAGCGCGGAGGGATCCTCGGAAAGGGTCAGTGATGCTCCGTCCTCCTTTAGGTGTACAGTTACTGTGTGCTGCTGGCAGGCTGCCCTGGGAAAGCAGGAGTGTGTGCACTATGGCTGGCATGTGCCCGCTCCTCGCCCATACTGCCACCCTACTTGGGGCTCACCTGAACCGGGAGGTGATGTCCTCAGTCCCACTTAGGCCAAATCGGGCTTTCTGCAGAGCATAGGGAATTGCCATTAACTGCCTGGACCCCTTGGAGACGCCACACTCCCAACCCTGGAGCGCATCCGAGGGAGGGGAAGGAGGTGGTAGGGAGGTACCGGACTCCCCATCACCGTCCCGCGCGGTTACGCACCAGCGCCGCCAGGCTGTCGGGCGAGAAGCAGGTGCTCCAGAGCGCCACGGCGTCCGTCACACTGGGCGGAACCGGCTGTCAGGGCGGCGCCCGCGGCGCCCCCGCACCCCACCTCCCCGGACCCCACTCACTAGAGGTTGAAGCCGCCGCGGCCCCCGTCCCCGCTCCCCTCCAGCTCGCAGTAACACACGAAGCGTGGGGGGTCCGAGTCGGGTGGCAACGTGCAGAGCGGCGGAGATTGAGGCGGCGCCATGACAGCGCGGCGGGATCGCTGCAGGAGGGGAGCCCAGCTGTGGGCTTAGGGCGCCTGCGCGGTGAGCCGAGCGCGAAGGTGCTGCTCGGGGGCGGGACTTCCGGTGTCTGGCTTCCCGGAAGGACGAGCCTGCTGGGTGGGGCGGGACCTAGCGGTGAGGAACCTGTCTGAACCAAGTGGGTGGATCTTGTACCTACCCCGGATGATGGATTCGAAGGCGGGACTTAACGTGTGAGGCGGGGCTGGAGACGCTGGAAGGCGGGGTTTAGCGTGAGGGGCGGGGCTGGAGACGCTGGAAGGCGGGACTTAGTGTGTGGGGCGGGGCTGGAGATCACGCCGGCCTCTGCAGATGGACCCTCCAGTGCCATTCCAGGATTCGTCGCTCACACCCAGGCAGATACTTAATTAGACCTCATCACCACTCATGTCCCTCGGACGACACACACATCTACCGCCCTCCAAAGTTGATCCTCTTCCTTCCATCCCCCAGGGTCTGATCCCAGTATCCCCCAAACTGTTAGCCACCTATCCTTTCGCATTACTTTAGATGCAAACACAACTCTTTTTGACGCCCACTTGTAACAAATCAAAATGCAAAAATGAGTACAGTGTGTATGGCAAACAGTGCAAAGGGCCTCCATCCCATGCAATCCCTCCTGCAGTCTAGCTGCCACTTGTGTGCCTTCTGCTGTCCTAGCTCTGAGCTAGGACAAACGGGGTCCCTAATGGGAGAGATGAATAATCAACAGGACACACTCACTGAAAGTGCTGGTCAGAAACCACTCCAGGGGGCTGGTTATGTTGGCACATGCCTTTGATCCCAGCACTCAGGAGGCAGAGACAGGCGGATCTCTGGCCTACATAATGAGTTCCAGGCCAGTTGGGGCTACAGGGATACCCTGTCTCAAAAAGACCCCCCAACAAAAAGAAAGAAAAAGAAAGAAAGAAAAACAGGAGCTGCAAGATCTGAGCGTATGGATGGGAGCAGGTGCTGTCTGAGCTGCTCTCTGCTGAAGATGAAGCATACCAGCAAAGGGGGGAAGGGCTGTCTGAGGAGGCCTGTACAGAAACAGGACAGGTCTGCCCAAGGCTGTACGAGAGGGCTGGAGTGGCCCTACAGAGGTTATGGGAAGAGTGGTTAGGGAGTCATTTTTCAAAGAAGCCTCTCGAAGCTCTGTATAGAACCTTTCAGCTCTGCCTGTCTCCTGTGTCACCGTGCAAAGGACATTCTTTTACTTGTAGGATTCTCTGATGTCCGTGTTTGGATTTGCACTGTTGACTGACCCCTCCCCTTAGCTATACCTAATGACTTGCTTCTAGTCGCTGGAATATGGTGGGAGTAATGGCTGTCAGTTCCCCACCCCTCTCATATTGCTCACCATGACACAAGACAGCCTGGGAAAACCACTGAATGGCAAAGCATGGAGGCGTGCCGGCGCCAGTGATGGGGCTAGGAGGCAGAGCCCCAGCTAAGCTCGCTCCAGACCATGGGCCTGGGCAACAGCACACTGTATCATCCCTTCACTAGAGGTCCTGTCCCTGCCCTTCCAGACCTAGCGATAACAGCTTGTCTTAAGCTGCTAAGTTCTGAAATAATTTGTTACTCAGAAGTAGGGATAAGTGCATGTACATCTATCCCATAAGGCTATTACGGTTTATTACCACCTTTGTGCTTCCATGCTTAGACAATGCTGGGCATGGAACTATTCAATAAACATTATGAGCTAGGCACAGCAGTGAACACCAGTGGTCCTAACCACTGGAGACTGAAGCATGAATATTGCTTTAATCAAGGAGTTTGAGGCCAATCTGGGCAGCATAACAATGCCCTGTCCCTTTGAATGAATGAATGAAGAATGGATGAATGAATGAGAAAAAGAGGGGAAGCCACTGAAGGCTTAAATAGCAGCATATTTGATTTTCGTGTGAGAACCCACACGGTGCAGAGGCTGCAAGGTAGAGTGAGGTGGGGAGGGAGAACGGGACTGTGGGGCCTTACTCTAGGTGAGGTGGGACTCATTGGGGTCCCCGGATTCTGAGCATGGAGGGCAAGATCTGACATAGCTTGTAAATGTCTCCCCTTGTGTCTGGTTCTTCAACCGCTGACCGAGGACTGCCCCTGTGTGGCCAGAGTAGGGTGGTGCAGCATGTGACAAGTGGGCTGAACTGCTGACTCTGCGAAATGATCACCATTGTTCTCCCATGGGCCTTTCTGTCAGGGCTGACCCACTCCAGAAGAATCTGTCCCTGAGGCTATGGAAGGCAGTCTGCATTTTTCCACTCTAGACCCTTCCCAGAACCCTTGGGGGCTAAGCACCAGGACAACTGTAGCAAAGTGAACCCCTGCCTTGACTTCTGTTGCTACAGTGGTGGCCTATATTGAAGCTAAATGTAAAAAGATAGATGGAACAGTAACTAAGTGACAGCATAGCTCAGGCAGCACCTCTCAGCAGATACCTCTGGGATAGGGGCTTGGGGATTTGGGGCTGACCGTGCCTTGGCCAAGTCTTTCAGGTACAGCTGCTATTGGGGCAGAGGGGGCAGGAATTCAGATCTGTGGGCCTTTCCCCACTGTCCCTTCCCCAGGCTTTCAGATTGGGGACGGCAGTACCACCTGAGCAAGACACCAACAGATACTGGGGCTTCAAAGGGCTGTCTGGTTGTTGGGGGGCGCTTCTTATTTCTGTGAACTCAGCTCAGAGAGGCCCAATCAAGAAAATAAATCTGGGGCTGGAGAGATGGCTCAGCGGTTAAGAGCACTGACTGCTCTTGCAGAGGACCTGGGTTCGATTCCCAGCACCCACATGGCGGCTACAAACCGTCCTTAACTCCAGTTCCACGGGAATCTGAAGCCCTCTTCTGACCTCCATGGCACTGTGTGACATGGGTGCACTCACATACATGCAGGCAATACACTCATACACATAAAATAAAAATAATAAATAAAATATCTAACGCCTTTAATCCCAGCACTTGGAAGGCAGAGGCAGGCAGATCTCTGTGACTTCAAGGCCGGCCTGGTCTACATGGTGAGTTCCAGGACAACTGGGGCTACAGGGAGACCTTGCTTCAAAAAGACCAAATATGTATATATATATATATATATTACTTATTATTATTATTATTTTGTCTTTTTGAGACAGGGTCTCCCTGTAGTCCCAGCTGACCTCAACTCCCTAATTCTATGACTTCAGTTAGGGGATCCGATGCCCACTCCTTGCCTCCGCAGACATTGCATGCATGGCTGTGCTTACACGCAGGCAAAACACTCATACAGATAAATTTTTTAAAAAATTAAGCCTGGGGCTGGAGAGATGGCTCAGCAGTTAAGAGCACTGACTGCTCTTGCAGAGGACCTGGGTTCGATTCCCAGCACCCACATGGCGGCTACGAACTGTCCTTAACTCCAGTTCCACGGGAATCCGAAGCCCTCTTCTGACCTCCATGGCACTGCGTGACACGGGTGCACTCACATACATGCAGGCAATACACTCATACACATAAAATAAAAATAATAAATAAAATATCTAAAAAATGTATATTTTATGGCTGGGCATGGTAGCGCACGCCTTTAATCCCAGCTCTCGGGAGGCAGAGGCAGGCGACCTCAACTCCAGCCTTAAGGCACGATCTTTTTAATGAAAAATTCTAAACCAACTGAAAAGCAGAAATAATAACATAGGGCCCAGATGGAAGAATTGTCAACATTCTGATGAATTTGCAATCCGTATTTTTACTAAATTTTGCTGAAATATTTATATTACAGACAGCCTTGGATTTTACCCTCAAATTTTTCTGGATGATTATTTTGTAAAAAACAATGATGTTGGGGCTGGAGAGATGGGTCAGCAGTTAAGAACACTGCTGTTCTTACAGAAGACCTGGGTTCAAATCCTGGCACCCACATGGCAGCTAACAACTGTAACTCCAGTTCCAGGGGAACCAACAGCCTCTTCTGTCCTCCACGGGCATTGCACGACACGGGTGCACTCACCTACATGCAGGCAATACACTCATACAGATAAAATAAAAATAATAAATAAAATATTTAAAAAAAAAACAATATTGCCGGATGTGGTGGAACACACCTTATTGAGGGAAGAGGAGCTGGAGTCCCTGGTCAGCTGGGCTACATAATAGGACTCTGCCTCAAAAACAAATGATTAAATAAACAAAACAATACTGTCCTGTATAAAAACAGCAGTGTACAGTTGTTGTTTTTTTTTTTTTTTTTTTTTTTGGTCTTTTTGAGACAGGGTCTCCCTGCAGCCCCAGCTGTCCTGGAACTCACTATGTAGACCAGGCTGGCCTTGAACTCACAGAGATCTGCCTGCCTCTGCCTCCCAAGTGCTGGGATTAAAGGCATGCACCACCACTGCAGCAGTGTACAGTTGTACATGTGACTGTGGATACAAGTGTGGGGACATGCGTGTAGAGGTCAGAGGTCAACGTCGGGTGCTTTCCTCAGTCACTCTCTACATCATTACGAATATTTTACATGTATATTTATTGTGTGTGGGCGTGCATATACCATAGTGCCCATGAAGAGGTTGGAGGACAACTTGATGGAGCTGGTTCTCTCCTTCCACCACATGGGTTCTGGGGATTGAAAGAAGGTTGTCAGGCTTGATGCCATGAGCCATCTCACTGGCCCTCCACCTTATTTTAAAAAATACTTTATATATTTATTATTTTTATTTTATGTGTATAAGTGTATTGCCTGCATGTAAGTAGGCACACCTGTGTTACACAGTGCCCGCAGAGGTCAGAAGAAGGCATCAAATCCCCTGGAACTGGAATTAAAGACAGTTGTTAGCTGCTATGTGGGTGCTGGGAATGGACCCCAGTCTTCTGCAAAAGCAGCCAGTACTCTTAACTGGTGAGCCATCTTTCCAGCCTCCATCTTAATTTTTTTTTTTTTTTTGGTCTTTTTGAGACAGGGTATCCCTGTAGCCCCAGCTGTCCTGGAACTCATTATGTAGACCAGGCTGGCTTTGAACTCACAGAGATCTGCCTGCCTCTGCCTCCCAAGTGCTGGGATTAAAGGCATGTGCCACCACGCCAGGCTCATCTTAATTTTTAAATTCATTAATTATTTTTATTGTTGTGGGGAGGTGTGGGTGTGCCATAGCATACTTATGGAGGTCAGAGGACAACTTTGTGGAGTTGGTTTTCTCCTTCCATTTTTAAAGATATTCCAGGGATCAAACTCAGGTCGTCAGGCTTTGCGTGGCAAGTGCTTTACTTGCTGAGCCCATCTTAATTTTTGAGATTTTGGGGGTGTTGTGTGAGACAGGGAATCAGTATAGAGCCCCAACTGGCCTGGAACTAGGCTGGCCTTGAACTCATAGAGATCCACCTGCCTCTGCCTCCCGAGTGCTGGGATTAAAGGTGTGTACCACCATGCCCAGTAACTTTTGAGATTCTTGAAGGCTGAACCTATCAACAGTAGAATAAACCTGTCAACAGTAGCCCCCCTTCTCCTCCAGCCCTGTGCACATGGGGCATGGCTTGCACCATGTGATTTCAATTCCAATCAGGTGCTTCTGTGTAGCTGCATCAGCCAGTGCTACACTCCTAGGTTGGGTGCTGGAGGCCCCTTAGGCACCCTTGTCTCCCACCCTGAAGAACCAAACTCTAGCTCCTTCCTGGCCTAACAGGGCCCAGGGTGTGCACTTGCACCGAACCCTGCCGGTGCTGCCCCAGCTCCCAGCTCAGGTGTGTGGGATCCTTAGACCAGCCCTCACCACAAGTACTCTTGCTCCTCTGAGAAATCACACACCACTGTCAGCTTTAGCAGAAAGTTTATTGCACTTGGGGAGCGGTGGAGAGAAGGGAAGCTCTTTAGGGAAGACTTGGCACATAAGCAGCATGATCCTTACTGGCACCCCAGTGACTGTGACTGGATCCTTTACTGAAAAGCAACGAGCAGGTGCAGGCCACGTAGCCCTGATTCTGTTGCCCTCGCCCCCACCCCAGCTGGTTCCCAAGCATGGCCAGTGTGGTGGTGGGAGGTGGTAGGAGAGGGCTACAGTGACCACGCCTTCCAGCCCTCTCCTACACAAGTCTGCCCCCAGTGAATCCCTGGGTTGGGGTGGGCATGGGACTTTGGGAGGGACTTCTGAGGGCACTCACCTATGCCAAAGCACCGACACACTGATCTGTTGAGAAAGCAGATCTCAGGTGCCACCTTCCTTGAGTCCTCCACCCTCCCAGTCAGTGATAGTTTCCTGGGGGTACTGGCCTGGGCATGCCTCCTCCTTCACTTGGCCCAGACAGTCTTTTTTTTTTTAATTTATTGAGAATTTCATACATGCATATAAGGTGTTTTGATCAAATCCATGCCCACTCCCTCTCCTCCAACTTCTCCCATATCTCCTCATTGGCCCAGACAGTCTTAAGGTGCCCTCTGGCACATCTGTCCTGGTCTGGGGTATGTAGAGTGACTTTCTGGACTTGGCCTGGCAGTTTGGATCTGAGGTCTCCTGTCTCCTACAGCTCTGAGCTAGGGTGGGGACAGCACTTACCGGACCCGGGCAGCAGAGCACCCTGGCTGGGGTTCAGGCCCACTTGGGCTGCCAGCTGCTGCATCTTCTGTGCACCTTCAGGAAAGATCTCTGGGCTGCGGGCTGAAGGCAGAGAGAGCCATGAGTGTTGACAGGCAGGGCCAAGGAGGGGTGGGGCAGGTGGGGGTCTTGGCCCCCTGCCACAGACTCCACGTTTGTGTTCCCAGGGAGGCACACTGTAGGACTGCCATGAGTGAGCATGTGCTGGGGTATATACCTGGGCAATACTCCCACCCAGATCAGGGGTACCACTCCAGGGGAGGGGGTCTGTGCCTAATGATCACGGGGGGATCAGGAGGGACCACACCCCCTGCCAGCCCACCGTAGAGCTGCAGCCAGACATTCTCCATGCCTTGCTTCTGAGTCTTGAAGTACATCACAGCGAAGTGCAGGTAGTCTGTGAAGGGCACGCGGATGTCCATCTGTGCCATGGCTGAGAATGAAAGATGAGCTGCTGAACGGGGCCATCTCTGGGATACAACACCCAGGAAGGCTCATGCTCTTTGTCCGTCTACAGCCTGCACAATGAGGTCCCCTTCTTTTCTTGTTACCCACTGGCGCTCTTCAGACCATCCAAGCTCCTCACCTGGGTTGCTGAACTGCCCGGCCACGGCACCCTTGGTGAAAGTCGTCTCTATCTTCTGGCACCCACCATCTGGCCTGGAGAGGAAGAGCTCCACACCTGAGTAGTGGCCCTTGAGGAGGCCACTAGACCTGCCCCTGCCTTGCTTTCCCAGACAGTGCAAGCCCTGCCAAGTATTCTGAGGACACTGCCCATGCAAAGCTGCCAGAGTCCCCCACTGGCTTCACAAAAATCCTCAGAGGACACAGTGCTTTGTCTTACAAGGGACTGAAGGCCTGTTGGGGTTTGGCAGGTAAGGAGGGTTTGCCCAGTGCAGGGCCCCTCCAGGCGCACACACAGAAGCGCACATAGGTATAGCCACGGCTCCCTCCCTCGGGCACTGGGCAGGCTTTCACTACAGCCCGAGTCTTCTGGGTAACAGACTGCTGTGGTTCTTATTTGGGTCTCTTCTGCCCAGGCTGTCAGGAGCCTATAATCCGTCCTCCTGGTGTGCAGGGATTTCTCTTGTTCCTCCTGACCTTCATTTGGTTTGAACACTGGCCCTTGCCTGAGGCCGGATTGAAGGTGAAGCTCATAGGATCACTTACATGGGATACCCGAACTTGACAGACAGGTCACCATTGGCCAAGTACTTCACTACGACCATGGGCATCTTCATGTCATCCTTTGAGTCCTGGAAGCCCTGGTCATCTGACACAGCCCCAACTATGTACCAGGTGCCCTGGAACTGCAGGGCAGAAGGACCAGGTGAAGACCTCTACACCCTGCCAGAGCCCACCCTATCTTGCCAAGATACCCTTGCTTCCCTGACAAGGCCCAGTATCCAGTGCCCACAGCCACTGCACCTAGGCCAGTTCTAGGAGGCTGAGGCAACTCATCCTAACTACAGGCCCTGGGCGGTTGTGGGCACAACCTAAGACTAGGCCTGTACTCCTAAACCCATTCCTGATCCAGTAGAGCAAATGGGGGGATCTTTCTTGAAGCTTGAGGCCCGGCTAAGCTGGGATGAAAGAGAATGTGTGCAGGAACCTGGAATGGAAAAACAAGGAGGCAAGATGGGTATGAGAAAGCATGGCTAACCTGAACGGCGTCGAAGTTGTCCTTGATGGGGACCTGAGCCCAGCCTGGGGACACTCTAAGCAAGGCAAGGAGAGAGCTAATCAGCAGAGCCTGCAGCATTGTGGAGAATCCTCAGGGCACAAGAGCTGGGGTAACTTCCTTTGAGTGGCCTTTATGTCCCCAAGATGCCCTGAGGTGACTGGCCCCTGGCCTGGGACACAGCCCACTGTGATAGGCCACTGATCGAGTTGCACCTGGCCCAGTTGTTTCCACCCAGCCCCATCCTGCCAGCCCATGTTTCCTGTGGGAGGGGTGAGGGTAGGGAGCTTGACAGCTAGGGGCAAGTGGTCCTAGTGGCCTCTAGGCTAGGGGCTGCCTCACAGCTCTGGGATGTCAGATCAGGCACAGTTCAGGTCTGTTCTCCAGGAAGGCTGCTCAGAGGTCACACTCACCGCTGTGCTTCACAGCCTGGTACAGTCAGTAGGGGATGGATAGGGGCTTGAGAATGACCACCCTTGTGGAATCCGAGGGAAAAGCGAGGTGAGTTGAGTGGCCATCACTATGGTTTTGGCCTTTTGATGACAGGACTCTAGCCAGGGAGCAGAGGTATAGGAGGCCTCTTTCCAGCCCACCCTGTATTGGTGGGTGGCACAAATCAAGTGTCTATCAAACAAATGTCTCTTTTTGTCCCTCTAATCTTTATTGCCCAATCCGAATGTGCTAATCCCATACCTTGAAGAGCTTGTGGGATGAGGCGCCCTGAGGCCTTTCCTGCTTTAGCGATTACTGTAAGCGTAGGGGTGGACACCTGTCTAAGGGATTAGCTTCTGAGTGACTGACCCCCACCAGCCCAGCCCAGGCCTGCTTGTTGCTGGCAGCTTTCAGGGGCTATGGCTGGAGGAGTGTGTGTGTGTGTGTGTGTGTGTGTGTGTGTGTGTGTGTGTGTGATGAGGCTGCAGCCCTGTGCAAGGTAGGCACTACATTCAGCATATCCCTTTAGCTGTCCTGAATTAGGACTCCATGAGGATCACAAGCCCTATATGATGATAATGATGGTAGCCCAGGTGGCCAGAGGACAGACAGACAGGAGCCAGGATCTGCCTTGCATTAGACTTTATTACTCTGTAAGGTAAAAGCTGGGTGGTACAGAGGCACTTTGGGAAGCCAGGGCTTGGGGTCTCAGAGTAGCAGAGCAGACAAATCCTGAGGACTGGGTCACCTGGACAGAAGAGGACCCATCAGTGGTACAGGCAACACCCTGGCTCCCATGGGGCCCAAATTCTACTTCTGGCAAGGGGTGTCCCTTCCATCTCTGGTCCCTAGGTCTCAGCCAGTGGCAGCAGTGAAAAGCCCTCTGACCAGCCGTATCCATCAATGGCCATCCTCCTCCCCCATTTTACCCCTCCTAGTTCCCTAGAGACCCGTCAGAGGAGCCTCCACAGGGGGAAGTCCCTTCCCATTCTGTCTGAGACTAGGCACATGCATCCTTACCTCCCTCCCCACGAGCCCTTGGCCATCAGCCCTATTCCAGTCGTTGCCATTGTATCTAGGATTTCTTTCTGACCATCATACCTGGGTGCCTGGTCTGCTCACGGAGCTGTGACCCAGACTATGTGTTGAGTGAGTGAACCAGTAGCACTTACCAGGTGAAGCCAGCCCATTGGCTGACTTCTTTCACCTATTTTCACTCCTGAATGCACTTATCTGTCAAGAAAGAAGCCCAAGGGAGTGGTCAGCACCAGGCCCATCTCCACCAGGCCCATCCCCACCAGGACTTCACGCCCTAGTCTTAACTCTGAGGAGCCTCCCCAAAAGCCCTGTCGCGCTAGCCTCAGTTGAGCCCACAAATTGCAAACTCTATTCCACCCCTTCCCTAGCCTGATCCTCAAAACATAAGAGGTGGTCTTTCTCCACCTGTGTCCCTCGGGGTCACCCCTGTCCCCCTCCCCCAGCTAGGAGCTGGCAGACAGGGGTACTTGGTATCCATCAGGAAGGGGGTTCCTAATAAAGAGGATTGCAGGCAGAGGTGATGGAGTTGGGACAGGCTGAGGACACCTCTGTTCTTTTCCTTGGGGCCCTGCTGGGACTACCAGGCAGGCCAGTGGGTGGTAGGGCAGTGCCAACCTCTCCCCAGTCTTCCCTCCCCTATTGAGCTCAGAGGACTTTGCGGCTCTAATCTGACTATAATTCCCTCCCCGGCAGTTTACCCCCACCCCCTCACCGGGTTGGGGCAGGAAAACAATGTTCTCCTCTGTGAGGCCTTGGGCCTTGATAAAGTTGGTGAATTTCTCCTTCAGCTCGTCCTTCAGGGTCTGGGTACGGCCTGGTAGACAAAGAAGAGGCCAGGCTTAGCAGGCAAAACTCTCTGCTCTGCCCCCACACCTGTATCTTGGGGACTACCTCCTTTGGGACTCCCCTCTAGGACCAGGCTTCAGTCTTCTGCCAACCCCAGACCAAGCTTATTAGGTGACCCCACAAGGGTGTGGTACCTACTGTAAAGGGTGGCCATGCGGAAGTCCTGGCCAGGGCCCTTGGTGCCCCTGCTGAACAGCAGTGCATACTCATCATAGTTGGTTTCCACCACTGAGACGGAATGGATGCTGCCCCAGTCTGGGAACCCAAGAGATGACCCTGGTTGGTCACATGGATCCTATAGCTCTGTCCCCTCTGCTTGGAAGGGGTGCCCTCTCTACGCTGGGCTGTGAGGAGGGGTTCAGGTCCTTAGATTCCCCAGGATACTCCCTCTCCCTCCCCCACCCCCCAGTCTGGCTGCCTTCTTTGCCCCACCCCTAGATGGCCACCAGCCAGCTTCTGGCTTCCTGCCTGCACAGCCTGGGAACACCAACTCCAAATCACAAGTCTTGGGTAGAGGCAGATAACACTCAAGCCTATAAAAGTAGCTGGATGGATTGCAATACAAACTCTCAGACAGGAGGGGAGGGAGATAGGGTTCCTGTGGGGAGCCATATTCCAAGTGCGGGATTGAGAGAGGCCCTAGGGTAGAATGTGAGGTATGGGTAAGATTTGGGGTCTGCCTTTATATGACCCACCTGGGCAGAAGAGAACTGGAAAATTCCATCTGGGCAGGGGAAGGGCCTAGCAGAACATGTGTGGGCTCCAGAGAGGACACATTCCCCAGAGGGAGGTCTCTCTGTCCTCCACACTGATGTATGTGCCTGGGGCAGATTCACACCCAGGCTTGGCTGACCGATCCTGGTGGAGTGACCATCATCTCCATAAGGGGGAGAGGAGGGGAGAGTAAGAAGGAGTGGGGGACTGTCCAGTCTGCCAACAAGGGCCTCAGCATTGACCCAGGAAAGGGGAAGCCTACTCACGGGGACTGTTATAGATGTACTGTCCAGGGACTCCTGCAGGCTGCAGCACCATGATCTTGGTTTCACACTGGTTTTTCCTGTGGAAGGTTACTGTCGAGGTCAGGGGTCAGACCCCAGGATGTCCCCCAGACAATAGGGTGGGGTCCCTCTGGATCCCAGAACCACACCACTGCCTCTTTGTCCCACCTGAGGAAGGTGGAGGTGAGGTTGAGGCCGCCGTCTGCTGAGGGGGCTATCACTGTCTTGCACATGGACAGCACTGTCTTCTTCTCCCGGAACCAACTCGAATTGGAGGCGAGGCCGGCACTGTACCAGCGCCCCAGGAACTGTGGCAAATGGCCACCACGGTCAGACCCTCGCCCCTCCTGGGCAGACCTGGGTAGGCTTCCTGTCCCTCCCCTCTGACTCCGCCACCTCCCTACCCCTGGGCTTTGGTGGTATCCTTTCCCTTGAACCCTACTCACCTACATCCCCTCCCTCTCAGTAGGCCCCTCCCATTCCCACCCTGCCAGAGGTCAGCAAGGCTCCTCCTCTCTCCCCAGGGTCATCCTAGTCCTTGTCCCAGTCCCCTAATGGGCAGAGTGATGGGGGGGGCTGTCCAGAACATGTCCCATTCTGGAGGCTCCGGCAGACCAACAGTGGCTGTAGGCCCATCTCCTCCCTGCCATCTCCAGGGCCTGTGGTGCCAAGCACATCCTGGGGCACATAGGCTGATAGGTGCTAGCCAGTGCCCAATCCAGGTTTATGTACTGCGCAGAGATGCATCCTGGCAGGTATGGCATGTGTGCCTGTGTATGTCCTATATTTCACACAGTTATAGGGGGACTCTCTTGTAGGGATGGGGCTATGTGGCCCACATGTGTGCAAGTCCTCTCTCCAGAGACCATAAGTGAAAAGCCGCTCCTTGGGGAGTGCCTCCTAAGGGCCCAGGTAGCTTCCCAGCCCTCCTTCCCTCTCAGCAGGCTCAGGCCTCAGCCCTGCACAGGCCCTTCTGGGGTACTAAGGGACACAGTGCTCTTTTGTGGGATAAGACCTGGCTCTGAAAGGTCCCATTGACCCAAGGACTCTGCTGCCTTGGGTGTGGGGTAGAGGACCCTTACCTTATCCTGCTGGAAGTTGGGCTGCACGGAGTCAAGGCTCTGGGCTGGGGTCTCAGGGAATCCCAGGACCCCTAGCAGGACCAGTCCCATCCACAGCATGTGAAAAGCAGCCATTCTCCTGGAGCAGAGCAGGTGTCTGGGCCTGAGGCCAGCAGTGTGGGCAGACCAAGGAAGCCCGTGAGCAGGAGCAGAGGGCACTGGTGAGACCCCTATTTATGGGCCAGGCTTGGCCTCCACCCGAGGCCCAAGGACGGCCCACTGGAGGCTCGTGATGCTGGCCTGTGTGGGGGGTGGCGATCCCAGCTGCATCTTCATCGGTGACAGGGCCAGTTATGTAAGAGGCTCCAACTGAGCAAGGCCTGGGCCCTGATGCCCCATCTCAGTGAGGGCAGGGCAGTCAGGGGAAGGCAGATGCCTCTGCATGGCCCCTCTTTCTCCATCTCCAGAGACAAAGTTGGCCCAGATCTCACCTGCCTCACTCCTACTGGCAAAGCCCACCTACCTTAGTATCTGGGATGGGACTGGGGTTGTGTCTTGGTGCTGCTGGGAGCTCTGGTCACTTTTCCACCTGGAGCTAAAACCTTCCTCCCACAAGCCCTGCTCACCATCCCTCTCCAAGTCCCATGACACCATCAGGGAACACAAAGCCCCATTTGTACCTTGAACATTTGGTCCTGCAAGGTCAGCAGTCCAGGTGGCCATGAGGAGCCCCCACCAAGATGACGAAATCCAATCTCCCCTGCAGCAGATTCAAGAGCTAGATGTGCTCAGTGTATCCGCCCCTGTGGCCAGCTAATGGGGCTCATGTGGTGCCCCCTTGGGCTCCCTAGGGGGAAGGAAGCAGGGGTGGGTGGGAAGGGTGGAGCAGTGGGCTTCAAGGGGCTGCAGGCCATGGCAGGGGGTTCCAGCTTGGGACTTCTTCCCGCTTCCATTGGACTCATCTCTGGCTGGGGAACCGTGAACGTGAGTGCTGTCATGTACCGCCCTTCACCCTCCTCCCTGTGGCCCTGGAGTTTTTGGTTCTGGGGCACAGATTTATTTAGCATCATCTGGGTGGGCCATGCTGGGAGGATCTCTTGCTCTCTCACTGGTGTTGGGGCTGCTGGGGATGGTCCAGCAGAGCTCCAGGTGAGGAAGTGGGATAGAGCCCAGAATCACCTAGAGGAGCCTGAAACCCCACCCCTTCACTCAGACTCCCATCAGCCCTTGCCCAGAACAGCCCCATGCACTGCCCACTCAGGCCCATACATGCCCTGGACCTAAGGAGAGATAATGTGTTAGAACAGGTGGAGAGAGGCTGACTCTGGGATCATGCACCATCCCCAGGCCCCAGCCTGGCTTAGCCGCAGATCCGGGGGTTTTCTTCAGAAGTGCTGAGAATGGGGGGCAGGGAGATGGGAAGAGGAATGTGGGAAGAAAGCCTGGGCGCATCAACCTAGGGAAGTCTTATACATGCGGTAAAACCCCCTTGCACAGTGGTCTTGAAGTGCTTCTGAGAGTGGGAGCTGCTCATCGTTTGACTCTGACATAGCCCCAGCAGGCTCATGTGGTAAGTGTTTACTCCTCAGCTGTTAGTAGAACTTTAGGAGGTGTGGTGTAGTTGGTGGAAGTAGGTCACTGAGGAGGGCCTTTGAAGCTGATATCTGGTCCCTGTTATTTTCTCTGCCAGGTCCTTCCTGATTCCAAGAGTCAAAATAAATCTTTCCTCCCTAATTTTTTTTTCTGTCAGATACTGTTGTTGCAGTGACAACCAAGTAACTAACACAGACCTCTTGGAAGGATATCGCGCTGTGCTTCCTGGGAGTTCAGCCTCCACAGTCCCACCTGATGGAGCAGGGGTTGCCTTGTGATGGAGCTAACATGGGCCTGTCCCCACCCAACCACTCCTGTGTGCCCCCACAGTCCCAGGATCCCGCCTCACTCAGCACCCATCCACAAACGCTGCCCAGACTGGACTGGTCCACTGGGACTGGGACATGGAGCTGATCCCAGAGTAATGAGGAGTGGGGGGTGAGAAGGGGGACGGGACTCAGATCCTAGTGCTCAAGTTGGGCCAGGTGGAGACTCAGGGTACCTCTGGAGGAGGCAAGATTCTGATGGCTGTAGCCTAGCTCACTCCACAACAGTGGGAAGCCCCTCCACACCTAGCTTATACTCCCGAAAAGCCCTCTCCCAAATTGCTCACTGACCAGAGCCAGAGTCCCAAGGAGTGAGCTACCTCTGATCCTTCCAAGTCCTAATCTGTCCCTGTCTCCTGTCTGTGAGTCACTGGCCTCATCTTCTAAGCTGTCTGCATCAGTGCCTGCTGTGGACTGCTGCCTGCTCCTGTACCACCTTTTTAGTCCAAAGCCTGACCATGTCTCCAGGAAGCCTTCCAGGAACCACTCCATGACACCTTGATTTTTCCAACCGGTTAGTGTCTTCTGAGGCCCCAGGAAGCGGGGGGGGGGGGTTGTCACACAAATGAGAAGACTGCATAGCATGCAAGAACTCAACCAGCTTTGGGGAAGGATGAACCCCTGATCCCCAGCTTTAGCCCCAGGTGCCAACCCAGTCACTGAAATCTTTTCTCCTAAGTTCCTGACAGGCAGAGGGCCTCTATTTCCCCTGAGCTACAGGACATCTGGATGTTAGAGCCCAGGAACACCCAGAATCCCCTCCTGCCTAACCACGCTGTCTCTGCCAATGGATCGGAGACAGGGACAGACAATACCAGCAGGTCACTGAGGCCACCCTAGATCTGGAAGAGACAAAATCACCCAGGCCGATGGCCAGCCTTTCTGTGCCTCAGTTTCTGCACATGTGCAGAGACAGTGGAGATGCTTTGGAAGTGTAGAAAATCTGGGCCTGGTAGATCTGTTCATGGGGACCTGTTTGCAGCAAGTGGGAACCTCCATTGGGCTTAGGCAGGGCCCTGGACCCTCTGCCTCTCCTCAGTCTGGCTCCGGTCCAGCCCTCTCTCCCATCCTTATTGAGTGTCCTAGAAATTGGGCTGCACAGGAACTCTGAGCTGTGGAAGAGTCAGGGTGGACACCAGGCCAGGCACAGTAAGGGCCTGAGGCACCTAGGTCATCTGCCTGGGCCTGTCAGGTAGAGGGGATTACAAGTGAGGTGATCACTGAAGAACCCTAACTTACGGTGCCCAAGGGCCAGGCATTCACCCTTACCAAGGCTGGGCGGGGCTGGGGCAGGTGCCAGATTCCTGATGAAACACGGTACTCCTGTGCTTCTGCGCCAATAGAGATTATATAAGATGGAGGCCAGGAGGCCTGGGTAAACATAGGGCAGATACTCTGGTCCTGGGACTCCTGCACATTCCCTGTGACTTTCCCCCTTTTCTCTGAGTCAGTCCTGTGTGCAGCCTGCAGTTCTGGGCTAGTCAGGGGCCCCTATGCCCTCCAAGAACTCTTGCTTGGCTGGAGCCAGAGAGCAGAGATACTTCATCTTAATAGATACACACTACTGCTCCCTGGTCCTCAAAGGACAAAGTGGAATGGAGGTACTGAGAGTGTATGCTCCTGGTAGGGGAGAACTGATGCCTGCTCTCCCAGGATCCCACTGAAGGCCCTGGCACAGGCAGAGAGGCCCACATCCCACCTGGTCTCAGATTAGCCCTCTCCCTTCTCCAGACCCACTGCAGCCCCAGGCCACCCCGGGCACAGTCCAGCTCAGGCCTCCTAGGGCCAGTGGGAAAGACTTAAGTCAACACATGAGCTGCACATGGGGCTACCCTGCCTAGAATGAGGCCTGACTGCTCTGAGCACCAGGTTCACAGCAGACACAAATTCTTGGTCTTGGCCTTGAGAGGTCCTCAAGGCTGTCCCTACCTCATGCTCAAGGCCTGGGCTTCTAGAAACAGTCCCAGCTTTGTTCTAGAGGGAGGTAGCGTCTTCTCTGGGGGTAGCCAGCATCCTGGAATGGGGGCAGTGACGGTCTAGCTCTGTGACAAAGACAGCTTATCCTCAAAGGCTAAGAACTTCTCTAAGGCCTGGTAGGACCTGAGCTGTCAAAGGATCCACTGGCTTTAGGGGCCTCACCAGAACCACCAGACTCCCACCTGCTACCTGGGCATAGCCCCTCTATGATGGAAGCACCCTACCTTCTCACGTCTGCCAAGTCTCACAGCCCTTCTCAGAAATGTTCCTCAAAGGGTCTTGAGTAGGAAAGCAACAGTACCCTGGGTAACTTGACAAGCTGCTGGGTAGAATATTCTGGACTCTGAAAGTTGACCTTAGTGTGGTGCCCCAGTCTGCAGCATGAGAAGACCAGGGCCCATGTAGATGTTATGACCTAGCTCAGGCCTTCTGTGTAAAGGGGCTGTGCCTGTCAAACTATGCAGGCAGCTCCCCAGGCCTTCTTTGTTTCCATCACCGTCTCTACCAGCTCTGTAGCTATTGGGTTCGCCTCTCTTGATACTGGACACAGCCACATTTCCTTGCCCACCCTCTCAGGCAGCCTATGTCCTTTCCCAGCATAGGTCTACAGGGTGGGGAGACCAGAATCAGAAAGGGAGTTTATCATCTTCCAGGCCCCAGTGGGGTTGCAGGATGGACAGGTTAACTATAGCCCAGGAGGATGGGTCTGGGCAGGCTCCTGCTACAAGTAGAGGACCTGCTGGGGCCACCTGAAACAGCTCTACTCTAGCAACAGGGTGCCCAGAGAGCTGCCAAGCTGCGGGAGGGGCCAGCCTGGCCTCAGCAATTATACCCCAAACTCTTCCGCAATGCAACTCAAGTGCTGGGGTAAGGGTGTAGATGCTGTTGCAAATCTCTGAGGCCAGCTCTGGCTTCCGGAAGCAGCCAGACCAGCCATGGATTAAAGATTGCAGGGAGAGAGTGGGGCTGGGCAGGGCAAGCCTGGAGGGGCTACAGTGTCCTCAGAAGTGTCCACGGAGGGGCCCTATTGTGTCCCTGCAGAGCCAGGCAGAACGCCCTGTCTCTCCCTACAAACACCCCAAGGCTGGAAGAGCTGTTTGAGGGAGTGGCTTGTGCCTCCAGGGCCAGGCTGGGTCTCTTTGGCCAGGCTGCTGGGCCTTCAGCATCTCCTGGCTCCCATTTGAGGGTTCACAGTAGCCCCAAGACCCAGATATTAATCTAAGTGCAGCCTCGAGACAGGGCCTTGCCTTTCACTCTGAGGATCAAGGTGACCCAGGGAAACTGGGGAGGGGGGGCACAGCTCTGAGCAGGGCCTGGGGAGATGCCTAGCAGGGAGTGACCGGGTAACAGGCCTTGAGGTGCCGTGCATGGGTACCTCCTTCACAGCCCCCATCTGGAATCTGGGCTTCAGCACCTCAGGTGGCCCCTGGGGTCACCCCAAGCTCCCTGCTCTGCAGGCTGGGGTCAGTTGCTGTTAAGTTCAGGTCTGACTCTGTCACTTTGAGAGGGGAGGTAGGTCAATAAGGAAGAGAAAATGAGGGCAAATCCCAGACATCCGAGCCCCCAAACCAGATGCTGCAGCTCCTGCCCGAGCCTGTCGCAGAGGTGCTGGGAGCCCTCACCCACCTGGCCCTCGTCCCCATCACAGCAGTCAAGGAGAGCAGCCCACTCCTCTGTCATCAGGTGTTTTTCTGTTGGGGGCAGATGAGGCTCACACATGATGTGCGGCACAAGCCTAGCTGGGACACGTGGTGAGGGCTGGGACTTCCAGGGACAGCTAACGCTGATGGGGGTCTCCTGGCCTATGGAAGAACGGGAGGATGAGAAATGGAAACAGGAAAAGAACTGGAGACAGAGGGACCTGGTTGGGGGGCAGACCCCAGTAGGAGGGGGCCTAAGAGGGGCTGGTGGGGAACAGCGAGGATGGTAGGAGCTAGAGAGTCCCAGGAAGGGGAAGAGGGCCACGGGCAGGGTCTCAACTGCTGCCTCCCCAACTCAGTGAATCCCAGCATGGAGTCTGTAATTCCATTACCACCTGTAACTCCAGCTCTCCGGGACCTGACAGCATATTCTGGTCTCTGAGGGTACTGTTCTCACTGGGCCCTTCCTCCACGTCCCTTCCATCTCCAGCAACCTTACTCACAGATCCCTCAGGACTCTGGGTCATACTCCTCTGTATGAACAGTGCTGGTCAGGAAGCCCAGGGTCCCAAGGACACATTTGCATGATCTCTGACCTCCAAAGCCCCTGCCCTACTCAGCTCAGGACTGGCTTAGTAGCTGCATGAGAGAGAGGGAAGGGTGACCCAGGCCAGAGGACCCAGAGGCTTGACAGAAGGCACATTTCAGGCGACAGTGTGTCTTGACCTGGGCACCCCCAACAGAGTCTTGCAGGCCTGGTTCTGCTGTACCTATAGTGTACCTATTTGGTGCTTCCCTTGACACACGGTCCCTTCTGAAGCCAGGACCTAATTTCCTGCCACACCCTAAATTCCTTCACACTTGGCACAGCCCAAGCTGTCAGCTTCAGACCTCAGAGGTGGATCTGTACTGCATACCCCATTCCCACTTCCCAAGACCCACTAGCTGGACGCCTCCTGCTCGGTTCCATCCCTGCTTAGGTCTGGCTCTTCCAGCCCTGAGCCTTTTCTATGAGGCTTCACAATGAGATGGAAGCATTTTCCCCAATAGCACTTGAAGTCCCTT
Source organism: Nannospalax galili (assembly GCF_000622305.1). Taxonomy (NCBI): domain Eukaryota; kingdom Metazoa; phylum Chordata; class Mammalia; order Rodentia; family Spalacidae; genus Nannospalax; species Nannospalax galili. The sequence goes on from NW_008345746.1 coordinate 138,211, forward strand.
CCTTCTGTCATCAGGACCCTCTGCTGCTTGGCTCTGGAGGTGTCCTATGCCCCCAGAGCCTATCCCAGACCTTCTTCCTGAGCTCCAGCACCTGACCTTGCAGTCCAAGGACTTTCTGCCAGTCCATCCCCTCCAGCCTTCAAGGATGAGGGCTAGACTGGGTATGCCTAATTCCCTGTGTCCACATCAGCTTAGTAGAGCCCCCAGCCCCAATGACTCTCACACCTCAGTCTTCAGGGCTCAGAGTCACATCCTTGCCATCTGTGTAGCCCACTGACCCCTCCCACTACCCCAGGTCCCCAGTACCAGTTTTAGGCAAGAAGGTGACATGGTCCTGGGGGATACCCACGGTCCCAGCAAACTTGATAAACTTCCCCCTCGGATCAGAATCCAACTCCTTCTTCCCTGTGTCAGGATGAGAGATGAGCCACAGGAAGGACACTGGGGGCCCCTGGGAAGGACCCCTCTTCCCACTGTGAGAATGGAGACTCACCTAGCAGGTGAGTCTATGCCACCTTCTCCCAGGGCCTTACCTAGTAGCATGGCCTGCAATCTCCCCTGGCCCTTGGTCTCAACACAGAGGACCAAGGTGAAACTCCCGTAGTCCTTCTCCACCATGCCCACCTTGTAATTTTCTGATTCTAGCTCTGAGGGTGGGGCAGGGAGGAGTCAGGACCCAGCCGTTGTAGAGGGGAATGCTGATCACAGCCCTCTCTGGGGTGACACCCGAATTCTCTCTGACTCAGGGCTGCTCAGGCCCTTTCTTGGGGCTTTAGGTGGAGAGGACTTACCTTCCCAGGGGAAATGGCCTCTGAGGGGGTCCCGGCTTGGTTGGCTCACAGAGATAGGGGTCCCAGCCCAGTGCTCATGGAGTAGGGCCTGTAAAGAAAAGAGAAAGACGGAGGAAAGGGTGCCTCTGGCTGGGTTGGGCTTTGAAGGGGAAGGTGGAGTGAGGTAGGGAGGGGAGGCTTTGGGGTTCTAGAAGAGTCCGGTTCCCCATGCTTTCTGAGGCAGCTCATGCTTCATGGCAGCTGGGCTTCCCAGAGCTCCACTGGTGTTTCAGCTGAAGTCATAGTGCTCTTTAGTCCTGCCCTCTGTCCTCAGTTTGGCCTGGGCAACTTCTTGTTCTTAGCGCTTCAGCCTTCCCTGCCTGCCCTGCTGACTTCTCTTTCAAACTACAGGTCCTAGGACAAGCAAGTACCTGTATTTGGAAGTTGTCCATGAACTCATTTAAGCCAGGCACAGTCCCCACCACTGTGAAGGTCCTCCCACCTGTCTGTCTGTGCTGAGTTCTCAAACCACCAGCTATCACAGTTCCCTCACTTGGCAGGGGCTCTGGGCACCTGGGCTCACCTGAACGGGACAGATGCAATGACAAACTGATTATCCCCGAGTTCAAGGGCTGTCACCCACATCTGGAACTGGGCCCCATCTTCCCTCCTGAAGGTGTGGCCTGCCAGGCCAATGATGAACCACTTCCCCTGGAACTACAGGATTAGTGACAAACGGGGATCAGCCCCTTCCCACCCCGACCCAGGCTTGGCCTCAAGTCAAGTCTTCAACACAGATTCGGGATCCAGCAAGAACAAGGTCACCCTGACCAGTCGCCTCGGGGACTTCCAAGTCTCAGTTTCCTCCCATGCACAGAGAGAATTGCCCCCACCTGGAGGGTCCCCAGGGCTGTTGGGGAGCATGAAGTCTGGCCCTGTGCAGGGTTGACATTGGGCTGAGTTCCCCACTCCTTGCTCCTGCCCGTGGGAATTGGGCCTGCCTAGCCTGGGCTCCCCTTTACCCTTTCCTTTCCCAGGATGGGCTGGAGATAGATCTTGTAGAAAGGCAAGTTGGGGCCTAGAGCTCCAGGAAATCCTCCATGTCTTCTTGGGCCTTGGGCCTGGGTCTTCATCACACCTAACAGGGTGAGGCCTATCCACAGGGCCCCGATCTGGGTAGAAGAGGCTGATCGTAGGCAGCAGGATCCTGAGCACCAAATAGTCCGGCAGATGGCAGGTAAAACAGACAGTACGGTGTTGGCCTCAGGCTGTCAGAGCTTGCCTGCTAGCCCCATCCCAGAGCAGGCAGCTTCTGTGTCTCCACATCGAAAAGGGGGAAGATTTTTCCCTTTGGCTTCCTCTTCACAATTGGGCCAAGGAAGGTTTGGTGGTACAGGGTGGACAGGGCCTTAGTGAATTTCAGGGAGAAGGTCTTTCTACTTTCCCTGCCTGGGACCTCCTCTGGAGCCGGGGAGAGGCACCTGCTAAGACCACCAGCTTTCAGGGATGTTCCCTGGCCTGACTTCACACTCTGAGGCAGGCCCCATTCCCCAAGGCCTCCCTGGTCCTGCCCTGTCCCTTCACCCATACCCTGTACTCTGTGCCCCACACCAGACATGAGGACTAACATAGAACTCCCAGCTCGTCTGGGCAGGACGACCTATCAGGGTCCATTATGTGCTCATTATGACTGGCCACCCCAGAATCCACTCCTGCTTATCATGGTCTGGGTCTGGTGGGCACAGGCTCTGTGTCTCCTTGCCTGGGAGAGGGTTGACCTGTTTCTTGGTCCCCGGGCCAGGCAAGGAGGGACAGAGTGTGCTGTGCCAGGGCTGGCCCAGGGCCACCCTGCTCAGTCCACAGGGCTAGTCTGGGCCAGGCCTCTTATGAGGTTATGACTGCCTCTGCAGCTTTCTGCCCCCTCCTAACCTCTTCCTTGGATACAGCCCTCAGTTGGCTCTGATGCCACCAGCCCCTGACCATGGTGGCTGCCTGAGGGCCACATCAGCCTCCTTTTGCCTGCCTCCCCTCCAGCTCCTTTATCAGTCACTGGGAGATGTAGCTGCTAGGATTTCATCAGCCTGGTTTTGGACGGACTGGACTGCCTGAGTATGGATAGTACCCTGGGGGCCTTGCTGACCAGTTCAGACACTTCCCAGAGATCTCTCCTTGGTCTTTCTGTGGCCCAAGTCTCAGGGTTTAGGAGTCAAGTGAATTTGGTGGCACAGACCCTGAGGTGCAAAAGGACGTCCCCCATGCAAAGCTCCTCCCAGTGATGCTACAAGAGGAGATAAGGCACATGCTGGAGGGTCTAGGGCACTGTTTCCTCCTCCAGCCCCCCAGGCCATGGGTATCCCTGTCCCTGTCCTCTACCAGAGTTGAGTGACTTTCTGGAGTGTAGGCTAGGTCTTTGTGTCTCTGCCTTACCCCTGGCTGCCCCTGTCCTCTCATTTCCCAGGGCCTACTCACAGGAGATTTGGGTTCATCTCAGATGGCCTGAGCCACAGACCCAAGGAGGAAGCTGTATTGCTCTGCTTTGCCCCACACAGCACCCAGTAAACAATACAGCTGGGTGATGGTGACTCACCTTTCCCCCAATGTCTCCCACAGGTCCCCTTCCTCTGTGGCTTAGGCTCTGAATAGGCTCTCCTGGGCACTGTGTATGCATTTCAGGGAGCCATATTGACACCTAGGTAAAGGGGTGGCTGTCTACACAGGTCCCTGCCTGGTGAGCAGGTTTCTCAGGTGTTCCTCCCTCCCAGGCCCTTGAAGGCCCTGGGAGCAGACTCAGGGAGGAGTCTGCCTGCCTCCTGCTACCCACACTGCGAGGAGCACGAGAGAACAAGCCCCAAGAAGAACCCCTGGTTGTCCAAGTCAGGACACGTGGAAGGGCAAGACACAAAGACCGAACAGACGAACCATGAATTTAAAAACTCCTACAGGCATTAAAAGAGATGAGGCTAAGAACTTAAGTAGACTCTTCTGTGGGATCCTTGGAGACAGTGAAGCCCTCAGGCTTGGTGAAGTGAAAATGGACATATAGCTACCCACATGTGGGTTCAAGCTGGGAGTTTGAGTTCCCTGTTCTCTGTGAGTTCAAGGCCAGCCTGGTCAACATAGCGAGTTCCATGCCGGCCAGGGCTATATAGTGAGACCCTGTCACAAAGAAAAAAAAAGGTGAAATGACAGCTGATGACTGACACCCAAGGTCGTCCTTTGGCCTCCACACATGCTGGTGTGTGCATGAACATGCATATACACAAATAAATACATAAATGTTTAATTTTCGAAGTTTTAGATTTACAGAGACAATTTGGAGATAGTGCTCCTGCTATTAATATGACATCATGGAGACCCTGATCATGGTTGATGAAGCAGCACGAAGGGTCACTGAGCTGCTAAACCACACACAGTCCACACTTTAATCAGATTTCCAGCTTAGCTTGTGGAGTGTTTGGCTGCCATGGAAGACTCACTGGAGTCTGCACAAAACAAAAGAAAATTTCTTAGTCCCTGCAAAAGCCCTTTCCTGTTCAGGGTCTGATCCAGGCCTCATATGACATTTACCTCATGCATCCTTGGGCTCTTTGGGGCTCAGACAGCTCTTCTGACTATACCATCTTTCAAAATGTTGGTGGTACTGGGCAGCGCCGACCAGGCGTCTTGTGAAAGTACCGCTATTAGAGTTTGGTGCCTTTTGTATGACTGTGGTGCTGAGTTTTGGAGGAAAGCTTTGAAGGTGAGTTGCCAACACAGCCTGGCAGGGTCACTGTCAACGTGACTTTATTTTTGCTGGCTTGACCTTGCCCGACTGGACGAGAAGTACGTGCCAGGCCTTCCCACTGTAAGGTTACCTCCAGTTCTCGTTTTCCTCTAGGAAGACCTCACTGTGTGCGGCCTGCACTTCCAAGTGGGACGTGCCTCCCCCCACCTCACTGGGCATCAGCATCTTTGGGTTGCTCCACTATTCTCCCTCATATATTTTCTTTTCTTTTTTTTTTAATTTACAGCCAGGTGTGGTGGTGCACACCTCTAATCCCAGCACTCAGGAGGCAGAGACAGGCGAATTGCTGTGAGTTCAAGTTCATGGTCTACATAGTGAGTTCCAGCCCAGCTGGGGCTACAAGGAGACCTTATCTCAAAAAGACCAAACAATAAAATTTTATTTATTATTTTTATTTTATGTGTATGAGTGCATTGCCTGCATGTATGTTAAGTGCACCTGTGTTGTGCAGTGCCCACGGAAGGCATCGGATCCCTTGGAACTGGAGTTGCGGATGGTTATCAGCCGCCATGTGGGTGCTGAAAACTGAACCCAGGTCTTCTGCAAGAGCAACCAGTGCTCTTAACTGCTGAGCCATCTCTCCAGCCCCATGTATTTTCTTTTAAAAATATTTTTATTGAACTTTTGAGACTTTCATACAGAAGCCCTTAGTCAAATCTAGACGCCTCCCCCATCTGTTCCCCACATGCCCCCTTTCTTACTTAAATAGCTTGCCTATACCAGTGTGGACTCCTGGTGGTGTGTTTTGTTCTTCTGGGTGTAACCTTGTGTTTCTTCATTACTTTTGTCGCTCCAGTTGTTTCAGCTTTGGTGGTGTGAAGTGTTGGTGGCCACACTTAGGGAAGAGAGCAGAGAGAGGCTGCCGGGGGCTTAAGGGCAGTGGCATGGGAATTCAGGCTCCTTCTGCTCTGGTCTGATACAGCCCTGTGGCATAACTCCATTTTTGTGGGTTTGGAATCTTGTGGGGTTTTTAAAAAATGATTTGATGAGTACTGATATACATGTGCACCCAGGAAACCATCCCACCATAGTAAGATAGTAAGCATGCCTGCTACCTTTTAAGGATTCTTTGAGCTGGGGCTGGAGAGATGGCTCAGTGGCTAAGAGTGCTGGCCGCTCTTCCAGAGAATCCAAACTCAGTTCCCAGCACCCAAGTCAGGCAGCTCACAACTGCCCATAACTCCAGTCCCAGAGAATACAGTGGGGCCTCTTTGCACACACACACACGACAAAAATAAAGGGGGACTGGAGAGATGGCTCAGAGGTTAAGAGCACTTACTGCTCCTGCAGAGAACCTGAGTTTGGCTCCTAGTACTCACATCTGGTGGCTTATAACCATCTGTAACTCCATTTCCAGGGACATCTGAAGCCTCTGGCCCATAAGGGCACCTTCACTCATGTGCACAGAGACAGACATATACATATAATTTAAAATAAAATAAATATTAAACAAAATAAAAATGAATTGTAGCTGGGCATGGCGGCACACACCTTTAATCCCAGCACTCGGGAAGCAGAGGCAGGCGGATCTCTGTGAGCTCAAGGCCAGCCTGGTCTACATAGCGAGTTCTAGGACAGCTTGGGCTACAGGGAGACCCTGTCTCAAAAGACCAAAAAAAAATCTTAAAAAAAAGATTGCTTGAGGGGCTGGAGAGATGGCTCAGCAGTTAAGAGCATTGGCTACTCTTGCAGGGGACCAGGGTTTGATTCCTAGAACCCACATGGTGACTAACAACCGTCTGTAACTCCAGTTCCAGGGGAATCTGAAGCCCTTTTTTGAGCTCCATGGGCATTGCATGACACAAGTGCACTTACACACTCATACACATAAAATAAAAATAATAAAAATAAAATAAAAAGATTACTTGAGCCCTTCAGCCTCCTTCCACTGCACCCCCCACCAAACCACTGCTGTTTGCTGTCCCTACAAACCCGTTTGCATTCTCCTGTATGTGCCCTGATTGCCTGGCTGCCCACGCTGGGACCACTGGAGTATCAACAGCTCATGTCATCTCTGAGACACTGACTCTGAAGATGGTATTGGCCCTCCCACTTCAGACTTAAGGCTATTATCTCAAAATGTGTTCTCCAAGACTTTTCCAGGTTCAAGCTGGCCCCTTGACCCTGTGACAAGGAGGAAAACAACAAAACAGCCTTAGAGTAAAGGCACTATGCAGCTGAGAACAGCTAAGGTGTAAATTAATTTCAACAGAGGGTATTACTGACTATAATAAAACTAGCTAATGGGCTTATTTTCAGTACTATTTACATTTTATTTATTCTTAACCTAATCTGTTAATGTTTCCTTTTGTCCTTCCTGTCTCCTTGATTTATGTTCTTAGATTGACAAGGTTTTATTAACTTCTTTCAATTATTTAGCTCTTAAAAAGGAAAAAGATGTTACCTCAAATCGATATGGAAGCTTAACTCTTTCTTTAGGCCACTAATTACCTATACAAAATGACATCTAAACTGGTTGGGTAAAATCCTATTTGTTAAATACCGTTTTTGTTTTAGTTTACTTTCGTGATGTTTTAAGATGTATTCATTTTGTCTACTTCAAAGGCGTTTTAGTTT
>NW_008345746.1:145380-148004 GCF_000622305.1 Nannospalax galili
AAGACTATATAACTATGTACATACAGTCAACATAAATTTATGCTTCTTAAAATTAATTTACTTGGTATCATACTAATTTTTTAAGTAAAATCTGATACAAACTAAAAATGCTAAATTAACACCAAAATATTTTTTCCAGCCAAAATAATCTCTCTTTAATCTATAACATGGTTCCTGGTACTAAAATATATAAGTTAATTTTAAGTACCTCTCTCCCTATCTCTCTCTCCCTCTCTCGATCTCCCTCCCTCTCTTTCACCACTGCCCTTCTGGGGCTCTACCCTTCTGGGGCTCTACCAAAACTCTACTAAACCACCACCCTTCTGGGGCTCATCTTCCCTCAGCCTCTACTAAATAAACCTCAGGATCAACTTGTTCCACAAACTTCCCTCCCTTCTGGCTCACTGCCTTTTTTCTGCTTTTCTCCCATCCCATTCCTTGTACTTTGTCTCCATCTGCTGACTGGTCATGCCACTCTCATTGCAGTGTTTTCTGCTCCTCTCACTTGCCTCGAAATCACATGTCTGTTGGAAAGCCCCTTCTTTTCTCTAGATATAGGACGTTATTTCCAGAGATAGGAAGCCAGAGAGAGAAACACACACTACTTCCTGTCCAGGACAGGATCTCACCTTTCCTCTCCCTGATGATCTAATTGCAGGATGCTGCCTTCTGGGACTTGGAAATAACTCGAAAATAATAACTCAAACCTGTGGAACAAAAAAGGACACTTTGTTTTGATGCCTGGTTCACCTCGCTCTCGTTTCACATGACTGATGCCAAACCCCTTTTCCTCCTACTCCTTCCCTGTCTCTCTCTCTTCCTCATCTGCTGCGCTTTCCTGCCCGGACTCATGATCCTGCTTCCACTCCCTATGGAGAGAGGATTTTCTTTGTCTCCTGTCTGCTTGGTTCTGTCTTTACCCCCTACCCACTTGCTGGGTTCTTTCTCTATCTCCTCTTCACTCTGTACTTAATCTATCACTATGGGAACCACCCACTCAAAGTCTCAGGGTCTCACACCCCTTGCTTGTCTTCTTAAATCCTTAAAACAACTAGAACTTTCGGTTACAATCAGGCCAAAACCCCTGAAGTTCCTGTGCCCCACTGCCTGGCCTCAGTACGAGTTAGATAATAACTCTGGGTGGTCAGACACTGGAACCTTAGACTTCAATATTTTGAGAGATTTAGAAAATTTCTGCCATAGTAAAGGCAAACGGTCTGAATTACCATACAGCCAAGCTTCCGTTGAGCTCCGTGCTAATCCCTTCCTCTGGGTCCCATGTTCATCCCATCAGGTTCTTCTGGCTAAGACAGTTTCACAGGATCCCAACCCACCAGGGCCCCGCTTGCCCCCTCCTCCACCTCAGCTTTTGATCCTACCATAGCCAATGAACTGCCTCCAATTAGGGCCCAGCCTCAACCTCCTCCTGCTCCCCAGCCTGAGGCACAGCCAAGTCCTCCCCATGCTCTCCCCTTGCTCTACTCTCCCTTACCTCCCATTCCAGGGCCCAACCCATCTCTCCTTTCTCCAACTCGAACGCCCTCTCCATGCCACGACCTTCCCTCTCTCCAGCGCCGCTCTAAGTCCATTACCTGCTCTCCTTCCACTAACTTTCCTCTAAAAAGAAATCCAAAACCTTAAACACCTCCTTGCCAAATATTCCCTAGTCTCCCCTATTCTGGCTTCTAGCTCAAATAACCCATTTATCCCTCCTGTATCTAACTTCTACTTTGATTCCAGACCCTGCCTCAGATACCCCTGCCCCTGCATCCCCTCATGGACAGGACACCCCTCCATCTCTCCCACTCCAACAGTTATAAAGTCTAAACAGGGTTATAGCACAGTTTTCCTTAATTGATTATGCTGGAGGTTGTAAATGTCAATTCGATAATGTTTATGTACTAATTGCTTTTTTCCACCTAAAGCAAGGTTTTTGTCGACCACTCACTAAACTACATAAAGTAAAAGATTTACCTACAAACTTATAAAACACAATATGTACATGGGTAATATTAACTTATTTATCTTATGTATATAATTTAGATTCCATGTTCTTTTAATAACATGCTACACACTACTTTCTTCCGAGTCAAACAACTACAACCTTCATGACTTCAGCTGTGTCCACTAACAAAAATCATCACAATTAAACTTGTTTGGCTTGACTATCGTATTCTTTAATTGAAGGAGGAGGGGTAAACAGGGACATTGGACCCTCACCTGAGTATCCAGCTGCTCTTCCCAGCCAACTGTATGTAATTTGACCCTGATCACATGGTCTCCTGGACTTGGGGAAGACTAAAGTGTATTATCTGAAAAAGGCTGAGAAGGCTTGCTCCGTGCTGGGTTAAGGCTTTCCAATGTAAATACTCTCAGGTCACTCACATACCTCAACAATCCCCCAGTCATCTCTGTAAGTAAGCTCAGTAAATTCACTGGTTCCCCAGAAAAACTTTAATGTAATCAAACATTGGTTTGATACTACAACCTAAAAAGGGGAAAAAATTGCTTAGTATCCCCAGGAAAAGAAGTCTCACAACAGATAAAAAATTTGTTTGCTAATGTTATTGTCTCATGGTTATTAAAAAAGGAAAATGGAAAAGTGGAGGATGTTGCTGAGGTAT
>NW_008345746.1:149152-182921 GCF_000622305.1 Nannospalax galili
TCCCTAGCTAGAAGCCTTTGAGAGGGAACTGACACTGATTCCAGCCACTCCAACAGCTATCGAAATAACTGAAAACAAATCCTGAGTCCCTCGCTCTCAAGTTCAGCCCTGGCAGAAGAAAAAAAAAGAAAAGAAAAATGAGTTATTACCTTGGTGCTAACCATTGCTCCTTGCCTCTTCAGATATTTTCAGGACCAAATCCAAAAATTAACTCTTACTAATTTTAATCGGTTGTTACTTTCCTTCCCTTCACATGTATACGAGCGCCTGTCAACCATCGAGGACCCTGTTTAGATGCACGGAGAGACAACCCCTGCTGCTTAGTGGACCGCTAATCCAGCCTATCCCCCACGTCAACCCTGTCCAGCAGGAAGTAGCAAGATGACGATGGCGCCCCCCCATCCTATAACACAAAAGGCTGGAGTATTAGGGTTTCAAACAGCAGCAGCCTCCCCACTCCCCAACAGGGTCCTATGGACTTTATTTTCAAGGCTGAAAAAGGGAACTGAGCTGATAAGCACCTTGGCCTTTGAAGTCAAGGAAAGTAGATTTTTCTAAGAGGCAGCCTGCCTTTCCTCTGATCTCCGAAGACAAGATAAGCAGATTCTGCCTGTTAACCAGAGATTTTAGGAGCTGTTTTAGCACAGCAGCTAAAAATATAGTTTCAAAATCAGGTTTATAAAATAAGGCATCTTAGAGCTAGAGAGATGGCTCAGTAGTTAAGAGTACTGGCTACTCTTGCAGAGGACCCAGGTTCGATTCCCAACACCACATGGTGGCCAAAAGCCATCTGTAACTCCGGTTCCAACACCCTCTTCTGACCTCTGTGGGCATTGCATGACACGGGTGGACTTACACACTCATACACATAAAATAAAAATAATAAAAATAAAATTAAAAAAAAAGATTGCTTGAGCCCCTCAGCCTCCTTCCACCGCACCTCCCCCAAACCACTGCTGTTTTCTATCCCTATAAACCAGTTTGCATTTTCCTGTATGTGCCCTGATTGCCTGGCTGCCCACGTTGGACTCACTGGAGTATCAGCAGCTCATGTCATCTCTCCTTGTGGGGTGTCACATTGTGCCACACTCCATAGTTTGATCACCCTTCATCCATTGACAGGTGTGTGGATTACTTGCAGTTCTGCAGTTCGGAATGGTCACAGATAAAGCTGCTAGGAGCAGTCAGGCACAGGCCTTTGAAGGGTCCCTTGCTCACTTCCCTCGTTGAAATATCCAGAGAAGTAACAGGTCAGATAACAGGTGTGTCAACTAAGTTTTAAGCACAGCCAGTGTTTTGGGGGACTTTCAAGTTTTTATACCAGCTCTTTTCCTGTGGCTACTGACTGTTGGGGTAAACACCCAGAGGCACACACTGGTCCCTGGTCCACCCAAGACCATGGGAAGGGGACAGGAAGCACATAGAAGTCCAGCAAGCTCAGTGACAAGCTGCAGCTCAGCTGGAACCCTGCAGCCTGTCTGAGGACGTGGTCACAGGTTTGCTGGCAGTCAGCATGGAATTCAGCTGATGGCCAGAGAGAACCCAGAATGCATGTGCTCAGACCTGACGGAAGTTTCTCTCTCTTGTAAAAACCCAGGCATGGGTCTCACAGCTTATGAACTTCCCCGTTGATCCAGGCCCATGCTCAGGGTCCCCACCAACATAAGAGAACGGCTATCTGAGCCACTCCTGGGCGGTGTGGCCTCACGCCTTTCTCATTGTCCAAGTGGCCACAGCCAACTACAAAGAGACGGAAACACCATGAGATGACGCCTAGGGCTGTCATGTTGTACCTAGAAGAGAGAATGGAACGCCAAAGGTTAAAACACAAAGCAGTTTATTGTACTTTTCTTTTTTTTTTTTCGGTCTTTTTGAAGCAGGGTCTCCCTGTTGCCCCAGCTGTTCTGGAACTCACTATGTAGACCAGGCTGGCCTTGAATTCACAGAGATCCGCCTGCCTCTGCCTCCCGAGTGCTGTGACTACAGGCGTGCGCCACCGCGCCCGGCTTCATCTTTTTGTGCTGTTTTGCTTTCATGTCTCTACCGGCATTGCATCACTCGGGTGCACTTACATGCACATAAAATAATAATTTAAAAAATATTTTTAAAAACACTGAAATAAGATACAAAATGGTTGGAATGCTAGGGGAGAGAGGAGAGCTCGAGGACTGGAACAGGAGACAGGCAGAATCACATGTACACACTGACAGCTCTCATATCTTGTGCTATTACAGTCATACAGAAGTGAAAAGTCCCCTCCCAGCCAAGGAGCAATCAGAGTGGATCACTCTGACAGGCTGGAGTGCTGAGATCCACCCCACAGCCTGGGTCCTCTCAGGAAGGTCAGGAAGAGTCCAATTGGCCCTTCTGGCAGCTCCTGGCCTGGAGCCTGGGAGTCACTTTCTGTCTACTGACTCCTTGTCCAGCCCAAGGCTGACCCCTGTACTGTCCAGCTTCCACCCAGGGTGCCCTATGGCCACAAGGATGCTGTGCCATGTTGGTTATGGTGCCCATTGCCCTGGGGGAGGGGAGATCAGAAGACAGCCCACCTTAGCCACAGAACTACCTCCAAGGCCAGCATGGGCATGATGCCCCTCCCTGGTCCCAGGTGTAAGTGGCCTTCTCTGAGTCTGTTGCAGGAAGGTCTGAGTCTGTTGCAGGAAGGTGGGAAGAGCCCAGGCCAGTCTCAAGCTTCTCTGGAGGGGCCTCTAGACCTAGTCTGGGGCCAACCCAACTGGAACCCTTGGCCCCAAAGCAGCTGATGTACCTCTGGTGCCCCCACCTGGCCATCATCTGTTTCCTCACCCAGAGATTCCTGCTGGCCCTGAAAGAGAATTGACACTCAGGTCATGACAGCTGCATCCTCTAGTCGGAGCCCAGAGGCCAAGCTCCTTGTCAATTCCCTGCTCAACCTTTTAGCCCCACTGTCTCTCCCGTGTGGGCACAAGTGGGCAGTGGGTAGTGCCTGGCTCCAGGCAGAGGGGCAGGAACCTATGGGTGCTACAGCTTCAGTCACAGTGACAACAGGCCACAAGCGGGCAGACCCAGGGCTACACAGCAGGGGGGACCTCAAAGCTCCGTCAGTGAGGTCTTCCTCCCTGCCCACCAGGCCTGGCCCCAGCCAAGACCCTGTTTTTTCCAGGCCAGGTCTAACTCTGAAGCCCCATCACTCAGGAGTCCAGGATCTGTCTCAGCTTCCAGCTGTCTAGGGTGATGCTCCCCAAGACTACAGCAGTTATCGTGATGGGTATGGGATGCAGCATGGAAACCCTCCCCAGACCAGCACCCTGATTACAGGCAAGCCCAGGAAGCCAAGCTGAGCAAGCACTCAAACTTACCCATGTTGTCCAATCCTGAGTGTCCCCAATAACTGAGTGTGCCAGGGGACCAGGAGCTGGCCAGTCTGCACCCACTTACCTAATAGAAGGGCAGGGTGGGCTCTAGCCCTGACTCAGGAACTGAGAAAGAGAGACCCTCAGCTGGGGGCTTGGCTTCCAGGGTGGTTGGAGGGCTGCTGCTGCATACAAGGAGGTATGGGTGTGTGCCCCACTCTTCATACAGAAGGTGGGCCCACCGCCTTCCTCCCTCCCTCCTGACCCTCCTCCTCAGCCTGCTCCAACCTGGCTGCCCCCCACGTCCTCCTGCACCTCATCCTGGGCTCTCTCTCTGCCTTTCTGCCCCATCCTACATCGTAACTTTCATCTCCCCATCAGCTGGGCACCTATCTAGCTCCTGCTGAGGGAAGAAGGGCTCCTGCCCAACCTGTCTCTGCATCACCATCAGTTGATGTCAGAGGCCCCTCTAGTCTTCTACTAGCCCCCACCCCAGAAATGAACAGTCTGTTGGACTAGGGTTAGATTCCTTAAGTCGCCCATTTTGAGCAGGAGGCCTCAGATACACAGGGACTTAGGAGGTAGGGTGGTTACATCTCCCTGTTCTTCCCCATGGGCCAGGAGGAGCAGAGGAACCCCCACATCATGCCTGTAGTATGTGTGGTCCTGGTCCTGTGGATATTCCCAGGGAGCATCATGGTGTGAGGCACATGGGCTAACTCCAAGAGGGGTGGGGTGACAGACCTGGGGCATTATTTAAAACAGTTTCCCTTCAGGGAGGGCTGGCTGTAAGACTTGGAGGACCTGAGGTCTCAAGACTCAGGAGAGCGAGTGGGAGGGATGGTGTCAAAGGGTTTCCAGGGTCGCTCTACAGTCCCGGGTCAGGCCTTTCACATGCCTGGTCCCCTGTCTAGCTGTAGATTTCCTCCTCCTGGAAAGTGCAGGCTCAGCTCTGGCGCCCAGCCCAGCAGGCGCAGGTGGTAAATCGGAGGGACTGTTCACAGGCCTATGTAGAGACTCATCAGGGCTGGCACTGAGCCACCTCATCACAAACTCAGCAGGTGAGGTGGGGAAAGAGGGTCAGAGGCCACCCTAGCAAGGACTGACGGAAGGCTTCCACCCCCACTTCACCTCCCACAGTCCTAGGGGCTGGAGGTCCAAGTTGGGGTTGGACCTCCAGCCTCCAGATGGGGTTTCTCAAAGGCCTCCACTGGCTTGCAACTGCCATTTTCCCCTTGAGTGCTGCTCAAAAGATAGTCCCACGCTCCCAAATCCCCAGTGTAAGGGCACTGGAGGGCCAGAGGACCCACCTTCCTGAGCTCCCCCATGCCTCAACCCTAATACCTTTCTGTTGGGGGAATGAGGTTACAGGTCTGGGTTTCCTAGGGTGGTATTGGCAAGGGACAGCTTTGAGGGCCTGGAGGCCTCAGGACTCCAGAAGGCTGATGGCAGACACAGGGTCAGAGAAGGGTCTCCAGCACTGCTATGCAGATCAGGCCTCTCATATGCCTCGTTCCCTGTCCAGCTGCTGCCTTCCACCTCCAAGAAATTTGCTCAGGAGCCCAGCAGGCTGACCCAGGCCCAGTGTGCCTGGGTGGTAACGGGAAGAGCTGCTTGCAGGCCAAAGTAGAGGTTTTCCTGGCCACCTAGTGGGGACTGGAGGCTGGGCATGTTGTTTAGGCAGGACTGGACGGTTAGGGCACAGGGCCCGGGAGTGGGACCCAGCAAGAGACCAACTCCCTTGGGGAGCAGTGCTCAAACTCCATTCATACATACCCCACCTCTGGCTGATGAGCCAAGGCAAGCCTAAAAAGTCTCTGCACCCTCACACTGACCTGGATGTACTGACCCCAATTCCCATGCTGACCCCTGTGCACTGAGCTCCAGTCCCCATGCTGACCCCTTCCCTTCCCCCGTACTCTGATCCTGTATACTTTCTACTTCAAGCCAATCCCTGAAAACTGTCCAGTGTACACTAACACTGACCCTTGCACTCTGACCCTTGACACCACATCCCCTGCACCCTGACCCCTGGAAGCCTCTGTCCCTGACAGGAGCAGAAGGTGACAGGGCTTTCCTTTTGTATCTCACAAACTTGCCTCCTCCACACTCCTTCGGGGCCTCTGGCTTTCCTGTGTCCCTCTACCCCTGCTTGGGAAGGTTGCGAAGGGCCCTTGTAGGGAGGAGCAGGTGAGAAGAGGCACCCACGCTCTCGGAGGCCTCTGTGAGACTCTGTCCCAGCTCTGTGCAGAGCAATGCGCCAGTCTCCCAAGACTCCACAGTCAAGTGTAGGGGCTCCTGCTGCCGGGATCCCCATTTCACCACAAGCTGGCCCCAGAAGATAGATGGGGCAGCTCTGTGACAGCAGTGATGGGGAACCCTGCTCTGCCTCCTGACTGCCAGATTCCTGGGGGGATCAGGGAGCCAGCAAGTGTGGGGAGGCCGTCCCATGAGTGGGCCCAATTGCTCACTCACAAGAGTTTTCTTCCGGCTCTGTTTACCCCAGCACTCAAGGACTAACAGGAAGATGTGACTTCTAGTTGGCATTTGGGATCTTCATATCACTGAGCTGACCAGCAGGGAAAGGGCTCATTGTTTTGGCTATAGGAACTGGCTCACAATTGCCAAGAGGATGTTGGATTTCTGCTTCAGAATGGGGCAAGGATACTCACTATGGAACTGGGGATGGGGGAGCAGTCCCTAGAGTGCCCTTGGTACCCCTACTGGTGAAGGCCATGGGACATTAACACAAAGTGACGTTCAATGAAGGCAAGGTCTTCTGGAAAATATGACCTGGGTCCCTGTGCCAGGAAAACAAAACCCAGGTGTTAGGGCGTAGCTCAGCATCAAGGCCTAGCAGTATGAGGCCTGGACCCCTGGGTTAGAATCACAAAAGTAAAACAGAACAGCAGCCCGCTGAGGCTTTGCTGGGGTAGAGGACACATGGAACTAATTTAGAAGCTGACCTGTATGCCTCCTGCCCCTTCCCCACTTGATTATCTAAACAGCTCATGGTCACATGAGTTTATGTGACCATGAGCTGTTTAGAAAATCATTTCTCGATTCCATTAATTCCAACCAAATGGTAATTTTCTCTGAGCAATTTTTTTTTTTTTTTTTTTTTTTTTTTTTTTTTTGCTATTTTGGAGACGGTCTCCCTGTAGCCCCAGCTGTCCTGGCACTTGCTGTGTAGACCAGGCTGGCCTCTATCTCACATAGAGCTGCCTGCCTCTACCTCCTGAGTGCTGGGACTAAAGGTATATGCTGCCGTTTCTGGCTGCATATAGTCAGTTTTTAGAAATGTTCACGGGATTTCTTTGTTCATTAGACCCAAGAGCTGGGAACAACACACACGGTCCTGGATAGGTGAATTAGGTGAATTAATGGGTCCCAATACAACAACAGAAGGGAATAACTTCTGACCAAAGTCATGACACAGATGGGTCATCGGATAATTTTTCTGAGTCAAGGAAGCCCCCAAAAGGGAATGCACGTTGTGTGGCTCTTAGAAAACTGGAAAGAATCCACGGGGGCAGGAAGGACAGAGCACCCAGGGGCCTAAGGAGGTTCTTCAGGCAACAGACATGTTCTCCACCTTCAGTGTGGGGCCGTTTCACAGGCACATCACACACCAAAACCTATCAACATGTACATCTTAAATGTGCAGTTTGCTATTGTCAATTCTGCCTTAGTCAACAGGTAAAAAATGGTTTCTGTGTACACCTGACAGGTGGTACAAACTACAGCCATGGTTTCTGTGCGCTCTACACATTTGTGTTGTTTAGAGTTGAATTTAATTGCCGTTCATGCCTACACCCTTGTTAATGTTTCTGCTTGTCTATTACGGAGGGCAGCGGACGAAGCTCTCCCACAGCACTGCACATGTGTCCATGTCGTTGTGGTTCTTTTTTGCTTTGATGATTTTTGAGGTCATGTTATCAGGTGCACAGGAGTTTAAAATCCTTTTTAAACATTTAATTTTAATTTTTAATTATATTTATATGTCTGTGGGTATGCGCACTTGAGTGCAGGTGCTCAAAGAGGCCAGAGGCATAGGATTCCCCCAGGAGCTGGGGTTGTGAAGGCAGTGGTGTTGTGAGCTTCACGAAGTGGTTGCTCAGGAAATGAGCTCAGGTCTTTTGGAAGAACTACAAGTGCTCTTGACCACTGAGCCATCCCTCCAGCCCTAAGATTCTTGTGTATTCCTGGTAGATCGATTTCATTATTAGAGCCTAGTGAATCGCACGTCTAGTTTTGGGAGACAGCCAGTGCTTTCCAGTTCTCAGTTTCCCTCTGCTCTTCCTGCCAACATGGGCACTTCACACTCAGGTCTGGGGTATCAACTGGACCTCCTGTGGCTCATTCGCTTGTTCTGGACGCTCACATCCTCACTGCTACACAGGCAGGGGACCAGGCCCACTGCTCCACTGGAAGAACTTCAGCAACACATCTCTGGAGGAGCACCCGGGGGTGGGGTGGGCAGGGCATGCTGTGGTGACGCTGGTGAGTTCAGGACCCCACCTGGAGCTGGGACTTATTTGATGCTGGGCCTGAGATGGGGTCATGGTTCCTTCTGTTCTCTCCCAGAGAGCAACTGTCTAGTAATTTCCTGGTAATAAAACCTTCCATCTTGGAGGGAAGCTCATTAAGATACAGGACGCTTTTTTTTTTTTGGTCTTTTTGAGACAGGGTCTCTCTCTGTAGCCCCAGATGACACGGAACTGGCTATGTAGACCAGGCTGGCCTGGAACTCACATGCCTCTGTCTCCCAGGGTGCTGGGACTAAAGAAGGCCTACTACCACACGGGACTTTCAAAAAGGATTGCATCCTTGGAGAAAGCATCTTCAACTCAGGGAGAAAACAACTGAAACTGACTAGATTCTCAGCCCCTCTCCCAAGTTCTTGTGGAAGTTAGGACAGACAAGCTGAGCAACCAGGAAGAGACGCTCTCTGCCCTACCGAGCTGCCTGTAAGTTGTACATTGTGCTCCAGGCTTCCAGGCTTTGAGTTGTTGCCCAAGCTGGGGCGGGCTTTTGATGGTGCAGCTGTCTTTGAGTATTTCTGCTTCTGTAAGTATTCTGTAAGTAACCCTTCAACCACACTCCTGTAAGTAACCCCAATAAACTCGTTGGTTCACCAAACTGGACTTTGGTGGTGTCCTTACTTTGAATTGTCACTGTTTCCTGTCTGGGGTGAGTGTGTGTTCCTGTCTCCCCAGGAACAGTGCCACACATCAGCCTCCCCTTTTCACCTCTTTCTTTGGGTTAAGTGATTTTTTACTGTATCATTTCTTCCGTGCTCATACTTTGCTGATGAACTTTTAAGGGTTTTGCTGTGTTGCCCAGGCTAATCTCCTAACTCATACGCTCAAGCAATCTTCCTACCTTAGCCTCCCAATTAGCTAGGACTGCCAACGTGCAGCACCACACCCAGCATTGGCTTTGCTGGCTTCTTTCTTTCTGAGGCAGTCTTACTCTGTTGCTCTGGCCGGCCTGAAATTCACTATGTAGCCCAGACTGAGGTTGAACTTGTGGTAATGCTCCAGCCTCAGCCTCCAGGTAGCTGGGACTAGAGGTATATGCCACCATGCTGGGCCTCCCTGTTCTGTTAATTCTCTAGGAAGTATGATACAGCTCTGGATTCTGTTGGCTTTGCTATGTACCTTACTCTGAGCACACATCACTTCCCCACGAGACTCAGGGTGCAGGTCTGTGCACTGTGTCCCGGAACCCCAGGCTGGGTCTCCTCTCTGCTCCATAATCTCTTGAACGTCAGAGCATCAGAAACCATTTTCTTCCCATTTTGATGGAGTCTGTGGCTATGGGTACTTTCCAGTTCTGTCTTAGCTCCACTCAGGAGTTCCTGCCTCGAGATTAAAAAGAAGGGAACTGTAACCTCGGTGAGTGATGGCACCTGTGTAAACGCAACCCCAGCCGGGGTCTAGAATGTTCCATCACCTTCTGTGCTTTGGTCAGCCACCTATCCTTTTCTGTCACTGCAGGGGAGTTTGGAAACTACAAATGAAATCACTCGCCTTGCCCCCTGCAGCTGCCTGAGGTCGGGACAGCTGTGTTACCACCTCTCAGCTTCTCTCAGCTCGGAGTGGAGTCTGTGGTGGAAAAGGCAGCTGTGGTCCTGCTGGGATTCTGTTCGCTCGCTAAAGTGACCCCTAGCTTGACCTTGCCAACGCAAGAGCTATGGGCAGCCCAAGGACTGGGGTGGCAGGGCAGCTTTGGTGAGTCCTCCACCAGCTTTTGACATGGTTTCCTGGTCAGACACTGAAGTGGACATCCAGGAACACCCAGGAAGTCACTCACCCCTGGTGCCTTGGAGGGCTGAGCCCCTCCCACTTCTGGACCAGACTTGGACCCCATGGCTCTACCCATTCAGGACCCCCTGTCATGGACCAGCTAATCCCCACTTTATATGTGCATGTTCTTGTCATGTGTCAGTTTGCATGTGTATATATATGCATGTGAGTATGCGTGTATGTACACTGCCCCCTTGTGCATATGCATGCAGTGTGTTCATGTGTATAGGTATATGCATTGCACATTTGTATGTGTGCACATGTTCATGTATATGTATGTACCACACACCTGGGTATACGCATCGATGTATGTATACATTTGTACATTTGTGTGTATTATACACGTGTATTCATGCCTGTATGCATGTGCATTACATGTGTGTATATGTATGCATAGTAATCGTGTGTATTCATGTGTATTGCATACATGTGGGGGTATGTACATTAAACACTGCACACTTTTGTGTATGCTTGCATGTTTGTGTGTGTATACACGTGCTTCACACACTTGTGTGTGTACAGGACTGCATAGAGGTTGTGGTAGTTTGAAGGGGAATGTCCCCCATAGGCTCCAAGTATTTGGACATTTTGTCCCCAGTTAGTGGTGCTATTTTGGGAGGTCTTAGAAGGTGTGGCCATACTGGAGGAAGCACGTCACTGAGGGCCTTAAACCTTGCCGACCTCCAGCCACCTCTGAAAATGTGAGCACTCATCTTCCGCTCCTACGCCAGCCCCCTCTGCCGCCATGCCTCTCCACCACCGGCCCCCTCTGCCGCCATGCCTCCCCACCATGATGGACGCTTGCCCTTTGGAACCATAAGCTAAATAAACTCTTCCTTTTATAAGTTCCCTGGTCAGCCGCGTGAGGTGGCACATACCTTTAGTCCCAGCACTTGGGAGACAAAGGCAGCTGGATCTCTGTGAGTTCAAGGCCAGCCTGGTCTACATAGTGAGCTCCAGGACAGCTGGGGCTAAAGGAGACCCTGTCTCAAAAAGACCAAAAGTAAATAAATAAGTTCCTTTGGTCATGGTGTTTCCATTAACAGAAAAGTAACCAACACACAGGTGGTGACTCTGCCACCTTATTTGGGAAGTGATATGTGACGTTTACATGTGCCCTGGCCTCTCCTTCCCCAACAAGCCAGCCCCATGGTTGCCTGAGCCCATGTTTCCTACCCATCAGAGTTTCTTCCCCGTCAACAGCCCTGACTGTTTCTGCTGTCTCCGGCAGCCCCAGCTTCTCTCCAACGTCTCTGGCCAAGTCCCAGAAGCTCAGACCCATACAGATGGCAAGGAGTTCAGAGACCCTGCAACCTGGGCCCTGGTGCTCAGGGCTGCCTCTCCTACCTTAATTGGATGGTCTAGTCGGGGGCCATGGAGAACTTCTGGGCCACAGGTTGGCCGGCTTGGCCTCCCAGACACAACCTTGTCCTTTTGCATCTTGTCTCCTGGCAGCCATGTGCCCTGGGGACAGTCCTGGGATTAGGACAGAGTCCAAGCTGTTCTCAGAGGTCTGGACTCACTGCCTTGTGCCACTATCGCCCAGTGAGGTCAGGCTCTCGAACCCAAGGCTAGGCTGGAAACAGCTGGCATGGGCACGGGGTGGCTCTTAGGTCAACTGCTGTTGTGTGGTGGCCACACTCCCTGCCCTGCAAGGAGGCCTGGATTGAAACACAAAAGGCTCTGGTGTTTGGGGCCTGTATTATCACTTTTTTCATTGCTGTGACAAAATACTTGACAAGAAGCAACTTAAGACAGGAAGAGCTTGTTTCGGCTCGCAGTCCATCTTGGAGGAAGAAGCCGTGG
The DNA here is from genome assembly GCF_000622305.1 of Nannospalax galili. Lineage (NCBI taxonomy): Eukaryota > Metazoa > Chordata > Mammalia > Rodentia > Spalacidae > Nannospalax > Nannospalax galili. The sequence goes on from NW_008345746.1 coordinate 160,602, forward strand.
CTGAAGCCGGAGGCAGCTGGTCACATGGCAGCCACAGCCAGGAAGCAGAGAGCGATGATTGCTGACTTCAGCTCACATTCTCCTTTTTATCCGGTCCGAGATGCCAGTTCATCCATTCACACACCTATCCATTCGCCCACCCTCCATCATCTACCCCGCCCATCTACCCACACAGCTTCCAGTCAGCCCACCTATCAATCCAACTGTCCAGCAAGACAGGTTTTGCCACCTTCTCTGTGACAGGGGCCATCTTGTAACCTGGGGTACAGTTAAGGATAAAAGTGATCTTGTTTCCCTTGTGGAGTTTCTACTGGAGGTCAGATATACAACAGGATGCTGAACTGAGCTACAAGTCTCCACACAGTGTTGCCTGAGACTAGCACAGGAGCTGGTCTTAATGGGGTCATCAGGGAAGGCTTTGGGTCAGAATGTGCTTGGTTTCTGTACAACCTGCCCAACAGGAAATGTACCTGAGGCCATACACCACTGCCTAGGGGAAGGGAATTCTAAACATCCCCCACTCATGGGCCATAAAGTACTCTAGGAGGGTAAAGCCTAAATCTAGTGGGCTATCTATGCATGCTATTTGCTCTCTGGCAAGGCCAGAGGCTATGGGGCTATCTCCAGGCATCCTGATGGGTCATGACTTGCTTTGCCTCCACAGCGCATAGTGGAGCTTACAAAGATGAAGACTTGGGAGGGCTGCTCTTGTAGGCTGGGTAGGATGACCACTGGTGTGCCGAGAACTCCTCACAGGTACGTATGTTTGGGAATGGTGCTCAGGTTCTAGGCCCATGGCTTTGGACTTTCTGTACCTCTCCATTTCTGAATAGTTTCTCTAGAATGAAGGTGTGGTCTTGAGCTCCTTGTCCCACATCTCATAGGAGGAGGAAGTGCCCTTGTCTCCTTTCCCAGCCTAAGGTGTCCACATCCTTCCGCTCTAGGCCCTGGCTGTTCCTGCCTGCTGTATGGGACCTGGTGCACCAGGGGCCTTAGCCCAGCAATACCCCACCACGGCAGCTCCAGAGCTCTGTCAGGTACAGCTATGACCCATTACCTCACATAGCCTGGGGGTCAGGGGAGCAATAGAGTCTGGGGTTGAGAGGCCAGGTTGGGGGTGCTCAGAGGAAGAGCCTCTTACCCACACCAAGGCCACAGTGTCATACTCAAGGGTCCCAGACAGTATGTTTATTTGTGTTGAGAGCAGAGGTGGTGTGGGGCTGGGCTGGCAGGAGCCACTTCATCCTTTCAGCAGACGCTGGGATCAGTTAACCAATCTAATGGGGTGGGGGACACAATTGGGGTGGAGGGTAAGGAAGAGAAGCAGAGGGACAGAGCTGGGGAGGGGCTCAGGAGGGGCAAGTGCAGGGGTAGGCAGGCAGCTTGGAGGTAGAGCAGGAGGAAGAGGGAGGGAGAAGAAACCAGTGGCTCCAGGAAGGGTCTGGGGGACTCCTGGGTGCAGCTGTCATCAGCCTGGACTCTTCCAGAAGCCCTGCACAACCCCTGCCTGTCCCACAGGCTCCCAGACCTGTGGCAGATCTGGTGGCCTGGTAGAGTGAGTGTGAAGGTTAGTGCAGACATGCATGTTATTCTGTGTTGTATGTTGTGAGTCAGGCACAGTGATGCAGGCCTGAAATACCAGCACCCAGGAGGCTAAAGCAGGAGAATCTTGAGTCCCAGTGCTACACAGTAAGACCCTATCTCAAAGTAAAAAAAAAATGTGCAAGGTGAGCACGTGTGTGAGCATATGCCTGTCTGCATGTTTGTGGGCACACACTACGTGTATGCATGTGGCTGGGCAGGTGTGTAGTACCTGAGGTAGGTATTGGAGGGGCATGACGGGAAAGGCTCCTGAAGGAGGAGGAAGTTTGGGGGGAGGAGGGGAGTGAGACTGAGGACAGGGCTCAGCCCTGAAGCCCCTTGGCCCTGGGTTCTCAAGGACTCTCCTGCCAGGGACCGGATGAGCTCCAGTCCCCAGCGAACAGGGTATCAGAGTGGAGAGTCCCAGGATCAGAAAACCCAGCACGGGGACGGGGTGGCCTGGATCCTGGACCCAGGTTGGAAGGAAGTAGCCTGGGACTTGGGTGAGAACAGGAGCTACCAGCCCCTCCCTTCTAGCTCTGTGAACAGGCACTTGGGTTTAGCCCCTCTGACTGCAAGACCCCACACATGGTGCCCGAGGAGCCATGGTGCCCATTACCGGTTACATCAGGGAACACGAAGTTGTTCTTCGTGAGGTTTTGCGCTCTGGTCAGGCAGACGAACTTATTGATTGTCTTGTAAGGCAGTCTCCATTTTCGGCCTGTGGCCAGAGGAATACAGTGTGGCTCTCAGCACTTGGAGGTGGTGAGGCGTCCAAACCCTGAAAGGACTGCTCCCACCAGGGACCCACGTAGGGCCCAGGGACGTGGAGTCTTACCCAGAAGACTGACCCTGATGATGGTCTGGCTGCTGGTTTGTCTGCTGGACAGCATCAGGGCGAACTTGGTATAGTCTGTCTCTATCACCTGCACCTCCTCACTGTCTGCCCCAGGCCGTGACCCTGATGGACACACACATTAGGTTCCTCAAGTAGCTGTGGCCCTTCCACCCCTGTCTCTCTCACCTTTGATGTCCACGGTAAACTGCCCAGGCTTGGTCGCTGGGATCAGCATGTAAGACCAAGCGTCGCAGTGCTTACCCCTGTGGGAGTGGATGGGCAGAAGCAGAGTGTTCAGGAAAGGGAAGTCAGCCGGCCCCACCCATGTGGACCACAGAAAATTCAGACATTCATTTTTGGAGCCTGTAGCCCAGAAGGACACAGAGGACTGGAGATTCTACCTCCTTCCCGAGCCTTAGCCCTGGGGCCCTTCCAGCTGCTCTGGGCCCTTCCTAGGCACAGAGCCATATAGGTGGCTCCTATTCGGCCTAGCACAGGACCTCAAATCCACACAGATGTGCCATGGCAGAAAGAAGGTGATGGCTGTGGCCACCAGGGGCAGCCATGGGACCCACAGAACTGAAAATAAACCAGGGACCCAGGCTTCCATGCACCTGAGTGCTGATCGTACCAGCAGTTCAGTCTTTATTCTTATACTTGTGAGAATCACAGTCACACGTCTACAGAACTGAACAATAATAAAATGGCTTCTCATACTCATGAGAACAACATTATCTCCAAGGTATGTCTACTTAGAAGGTCAACGTGTTTCATGAGAAACTAGAGGGGAGAGCCGGCACTCTGGAGATCTCTCCCCAGCAAGCATTCTTGCATAGACTTTCTCATGAGACACAAGGTTCTCCAGACATACATGTTCAAAGTTCAGCTTAATTCACCAAGCATATTTTTAAAAAATATTTTTTTATTTTATGTGTATGAATGTATTGCCTGCATGTATGTGAGCGCACCTGTATCGTGCAATGCAACAGAGGTCAGAAGAGGGCTTCGGATTCCCCTGGAACTGGAATTAAGGACGGTTCACAGCCGCCATGTGGGTGTTGGGAATCAAACCCGGGTCCTCTGCAAGAGCAGTCAGTGCTCTTAACCGCTGAGCCATCTCTCCAGCCAGCAAACATATTTTTAAAGTCATAGGAACACTATTTCATAGTCCCTTCACATGGTGGCACACATCTTTAATCTCAGCACTTGGGAGGCAGAGGCAGGCAGATTGTGAGTTCGAGGCCAGCCTGGTCTCCATAGCTGGTGGCTACAGGGAGACCCTACCTCAAAAAGACCAAAAAATAGATAAAAGTAAAAATAAATAAATAAATAAATAAATAAATAAATAAATAAATAAAGGTGATTCTAGGTGACAGCAGCCAGCCTCCTCTCTGGGGCATGAGCCAGCAAACCCCAGAAAGGGACAAGGGCAGACTTCGGCTTATGGCTGTCTGCCACTGTTAACATTGTGAAACAAGAGCCTGCCCAACAAAGATCAGGTCGGGACAGGCAGAAGCAAGACAAAGACAAGGAGACAGGGCCCTGACCACCGGGTTCAAGCCTCTGGGTGTGGAGGTCCCTGAAACCCACCAGCCTTCCACCTCCAGACTGAGCCACCAATGCCTCGCCTCTTGCTTATAGTCCACCAGCTGCGATAGGCTTCGGCAATGATCATTAAACAGTCTGTGCTAGACAGAGCCTCTGGACATGGTTCCTCAGCCCATAATGTGGCTGGGCCATGCAAGGCTCCTGGGATACAGCCCTGGATCCTCGACAGCTTGAACACAGAGACACACTACTCACCGAGTCATGGAGTTGGTCACCTGAATGTGGCTGTTGTTTTTTAGCTCAAACAATGAGATGAAAGGATTCAGCAAGACCCTGTCCATCTTCTTATAGATGTTGCCTGCCAAGCCAAGGACGAACCACTCCCCCTGGAACTACATGGCTGGTGGTGGGCATGGCCAACCCCTTGCCACTCCACCCTCAGCAGCCCATAGCCAACTAGGACACTTCCCCAGTTGGTAACCCCAGGCTAGGCTGTGTCAGTGATGCTGGCAGGGCCCTTCCTTTTGTCTGGCAAGCACAGAGTGGCCCCGGGTCAGTAGCCAGGTGACTTTCCCAAGCCTCAGTTTATCTACCTTTAAAGAGGGAGTGATTTGGTAGGGATACGGGAGGAACAGAAGACTGAGGATCCCTTTCTATTGCAGGACAGGGGCTCACTCAGGGGCCCTGAGAACAGGACAAAGCTCTGGTCAGATGAGGGCCTCCCTGGCCTCCCTGAGAAGTGCCCACAGGCCTGTATGCACCCTCCCTCTGAAAGCCTGGCCAGCTTAATTCTTCTCCTCCGCTGGAAACCCTGTACCTGGTCACTTTGGAAGCTTGTCAACTGAGGAAAGCCTGGTTGCATGGTTGGGGTTGGGGTCTCCCCCTCCAGGATTTTAGGCAAGGTCAAAGTCAGCCAAAGAGCCCACCGAAGGCCCATGCCAGCAGCTACCAGGTCCCAGAGGAACAGAGCCTGCCTTTGCTGTTGGCAATGCCAGATCAGAAACCTGCTTCTTCACAGCCTACTGGCCAGTGCCCCTCCCTAGGGAATGTGGCAAGACAGGAAGGTGTGGAGGGAGGCAGGACAGGGTCTCTTGGGTTCTAGCCAAAAAAGGGAAAGCCTGCTGGGCCCAGCTGGGGCCATCTTGTACCTCTGAGCACCTGCTCTAAGTGTCTACATGAGGGAGTCAGACCCCCCCTGTCGCATCTGCTCTATTGGCCCTTCATATCAAAGAACAACCTGTCCCAGGCAGGGATCCTGACTGTCCCTAAACTCCACAGCTTGTTATCTGCCCCCAGGCAGCTCCATGGCTCCCTATGTGTTAGAACCAGTATGGGAGTCAATACTGACTGTCCAGGGTCAGGAGAGTGCAAAGCTGGTTGCAGAAGGAGAGGGCTCAGGAGCACCAGGGCCAGGTGAGGACTGCTGGGTATTTCAAAAGGACCTGATACCCAGAAGGAACAACAGGGCCTGGGCACAGAACCTTTAGGAGCCTATAGGAGTAAAGTGCTATTGAAGCAAGGTCCTATGGGAGTGGGATCCCTATAGGATCAGACTCTACAGAAGTGGATTCTTATGGGAGCAGGGTCCTATGGGAACAGGACCCTGATTGCTCTAGTCAGCCTAGTTCACGCTCTGCTCGATGCCAAGAAACTGAGATTAGTCTTGCCCAGTCCTGTCCGTGCCCTCTCATCCTGTTTCCCCACTTTGCTGTTCAGAAGTCCTCTCACTGCCCTCCTGAAAGCCTTTTTTTGGAAGCTCAGTATATGAAGTTCACACAGAGTTTATATATGTTAAGTGTTTAAGCAGTGCAAGACACAGGAATTGTCCCATCATTACAGACTGTGGCATCTGGCCCGGTAACAGACCTTTTTTGATGCATACACAAACAGGGGAGGGGCACGACCTGTTTCCGGGGTTCCAGAAGCACATGCCTTATTGATCTTCCCCACCAGCACCCTGGGAGCAGATTACCTCCACCTCAACCTTTGTATCAACAAAGCCAGAAGTGTTAACTCTAAGCAGAGCACCATTATCCTAAAGGGACGAGGGGCGTGGCTACACACAGGCAACTGGCCATTACTGCCTGAGCTTCCAGAAGGAGGTTCAGAGCCTCTTCACCTGCTTTCTACACTGTCATATCTGCAAGGCAGGGCCAAGACAGCCAGGCCCTCGCAGGCCCCTCAGTAGACAGGGACCTTCCCAGGCTCGCTGAATGTACACAAATGGACTTTTATCTTCCACATTGGTCCTAAGGAGTGCACGGACCATGACCCCACCCAGGGCTTGGAGGCTGCTGTGGAGCTAGAGGCTGGGCAGCTGCAGGGTGGCTCCTCCCATCCTTGATGTGATTGGTAGACGGTGGCAGGAGACCCACACAAAGCCCAGCATCCACAATTATTTCCTGATATTTGCTGGCCACACAGCAACTGAACAGGCCTGCCATCCCAGAACTGGGGTTGGTCTGGGGTCCTGTGTGTCCTGAAGCTGACCAGGGCCAAGATGTGGGGAAGACAGATCCCTGGCAAAGCTTGGAAAGGCAACTGGCCCAGGTGGAGAAGACAGCCGCCTCACCTCTGCATCCCACCTGCCTCTTGCCACCGAGAGCGTGGTTCTGCCTCCTCCCTGTCCAGGACCCTCCCTCCTTTCCCCTTCTGTCTGATCCCTGTCCCCTTTGTCTTCCTCACCAACCTTCATCCCTTCCAAAACAGGACAGTGAGGGCAAACTGCCTCCATCACGTGCCGTCTCCTCCCTCCTGGAAGACTCCTGAATGCTGACCTCTGCTCACTTCCCTACTCCAGAATTCTTCCCCAGCTTATTGTCCTGGGTAGGAGGAGGCCACCAGGGAGGCTGTAAGCTGTTTTCACATGCAGGGGCTGCCTATCCATAGAGACTGGTGTAGACAGGGAGGGCAGGTGTACCACTGCTTGGTCCTGGGGAAGGGACACTGACCCTCATGATCCCGTGGGTCCCCGGAACAGATCTCTGGCTCCAGGCCCCTATGGGTCAGCTCCTCTAATCCTGTGGTCTCACGCAAGATGGCCAGTTAGGTGTTGGCTTCTACACACACACACACACAGACACACACACACACAGACACAGACACACACACACACATACACACACACGCACACACACAGACACACACACAGACAGACAGACACAGGCACACATACACACATACACACACGCAACACACACAGACACACAGACACATACACATACACACACACAGACAGACACACATACACAGACACACATACACACAGACACACAGACAGATACACATACACACACACAGACACACACACATACACAGACACACACACAGACACACATACACATTGAACTCATAGATCTACCTGCTCTGCCTCCCCAGTGCTGGGATTAAAGGTGTGGGCCATTACTCCCAGTCCGAGAAAAGATTTTTACATTTTTATTTATTATTTTGTGTGTATGTGTGTACTGCCTGCATGTAGGTAAGTGCACCCGTGTTGTGCAATGCCCTCAGAGGTCAGAAGAGACTGTCAGATCCCCTGGGACTGGAGTTACGGACAGTTGTTAGCTGCCATGTGGGTGCTGGTATTCGAACCCAGGTCTTCTGCAAGAACAACCAGTGTTCTTAACGGCTGAGCCATCTCTCCAGGTCCCAGCTTCTACATATTTTAAAAGTTCTTTTTGGGGGTGCTGGAGGGATGGCTCAGCAGTTGAGTACTGGCTGCTCTTGCAGAAGACCCAGGTTAAGTTTCCAGCACCCACATGGCATCTAACAACCATCTGTAACTTCAGTTCCGGGAGATCTGATGCTCTCTTCGGACTTCTGTGAGCATGGCATGACACAGATGCATTTACACACATGAAAGTGTACACATAAAATAAAAATAATAAAATATTTTTTAAAGTTCTATTTTGGGGCTGGAGAGATGGCTCAGCAGTTAAGAACACTGGCTGCTCTTTCAGAGGACCTGGGTTTGATCCCCAGCACCCACACAGCAGCTAACAACTGTCTGTAACTTCAGTTCCAGAGGATCCAACGCCCTCTCCTGGTCTCTGTGGGCACTGCATGCATGACACGGGTACACTTACATACATGCTGACAATACACTCATACACATAAAATGAAAATAATTTTTTTTGGTCTTTTTGAGACAGGGTCTCCCTGTAGCCCCAGCTGTCCTGGAACTCACTATGTAGATCAGGCCGGCCTCGAACTCACAAAGATCTGCCTGCCTCTGCCTCCCAAGTGCTGGGATTAAAGGCGTGCACCACCACACCTGGCTTTGAAAACAATATTTTTTAAAAAGTTCTTTTTCTAAGATATTACAAATCACCTACTAGAATTAGAAAGCAATATTCACACCGTAGGAAATAGTTGTGTTTGTGTGGTATATGCACATGTGTATACTGGGGGGCCACAATCATGAAGAGGCAGAAGCATGTCCAGTGTTCTGCCCCATCACTTTCTGCCTGATTCCCTTGAGACAGGGTCTCTCACTGACCGTGGAGCTAGACTGGCAGACAGCAAACCTCAGTGCCCTTTGTCTCTGCCCCTGCCCCTTAGTACTGGGGTTACAGGTGGGAGTGGCCACACAGCATTTTACATGAGTGTTGGGGGTCCAAGCTTATACCCAGTGCTTTTACCCACTAAGCATCTCTCCAGCCCCTATAAGAAATATTTTAACATTAAAAAAATACTCATAGACCAGTGAGATGACTCAGTAGGTAAAGATGCCAAACATGATGACCTGTGTTCAATCCCCCAAATCTATGCAAAGGAGGAAGGTGAGAACTGACTCCTGAGTTGTCCTCTGACCACCACAAACACCTCGCCAAGCATACACACACACAATAACAATAAAAATGCACATAAGACCTATCATTATTTTTCCTAGGATTTTCAAATGTAACTGAAGGTTTTTTTGTTTTTTATCTTTTTTTGAGACAGGGTCTCCCTGTAGCCCCAGCTGTCCTGGAACTCACTATGTAGACCAGGCTGGCCTCGAACTCCCAAGAGATCCTCCTGCCTCTGCCTCCCGAGTGCTGGGATGTCTGCCTCCCGAGTGCTGGGATTAAAGGCATGTGCCACCATGCCCGGCATTTTTTTTTTTTTTTTTCTTTTTGGGCTTTTTGAAACAGGGTCTCCCTGTAGCCCTAGCTGGCCTGGATTCACTATGGAGGACCAGGCTGGCCTGGAACTCACAGAGATCCACCTGTCTCTGCCTCCTGAGTGCTGGGATTAAAAAGCACTTTTATGTGTCAATTCCAGAGCTCTAGCTACTTGAATCCATGTGGGACCTGTTAAGGTTCAGATAGCCCTGCCCTCTCACCAACAGGATCCCAAGGGCTTCTCACCCCCCTGAGAAAAGGGAACCTAGCTGACGCACCTTGGTCTTTGAAGTCAAGAGAAACAGACTTTTCTCCACTGTTTGGCCAACACAGCAGGCTTCCCCTTTGATCTCTAAAGAGGACAGGTTTTAAGTCCTGCTCTCCCACTCCCCGAACTACCCAACTTTAAAAAAAATACATCTTCCCGCCTTCTGCAGGAAGCAGAAGCCTCCCTTTTAAAAGACCCCACCCAGCTCAAGACCCAGGCAGACATTTTCCCTGCCCGAAAGGGAATCTGCCCCATGTGTTCCTTTGCTAATAAACCCTATTTTGATGGAGTTTTGGCTGTGCCTCGGTGCCTCATCATCCATTCGCTCGTTCTCCACCAACTTTTTACCCAGAGGCCGTGCTGTCCATGCTCAGCCCATCCAGATTCACAAGGCAGCGCTTCAGAGGGTTAGGTCTCAGCCACGGGAGTCGTGCCCCTGCCGGAGCAAGACCTCACTTTGTGTTTGGGGAAGGAAGGAGAAGGTGCTCCTGGGGTCAGGGCAGTGAGGCTGAGGCCAGGCCCCACAAAACTTGGGTATTCCTGTACACTTTATTTTGGGGGAGAGTAGGAGGGTCTTCTGCACCTCCTTCCAAGGCCCCTAGCCATCCACTTTCCCTTCACTTGACTTCCTCCCCTCCCAGAATCCAGCTGTCCAGAGACCATGGATGGTCAGAGCCTCCTCCAGGGCAGCAGTGGTCTGACCCAGCAGCAATCTACACCAAACCCTGTGGCCCTCTGTCCTCCAGACCCTCTGCTCTAGGGACCACAGCTTGCTGCTCACTGAGGTGCCCTGGGGCAGTTAAGACTGCGGGGGGGGGGGGGGGGGACCAATTCCAAGGGGCCAGCCCACCCCTGCCTTATCATCAGTAGATGGTTGAGCCTGGACTTTAAGCCCCCAGGGGCAAAGATTCAACTACTTTGTGTTCCCAGGGCCTGGAGCACTTGTGGGCACTTGAGAAATGCTTATCCTATGAGTGCTGGGAGTCTACAGACCATCAACAATGTCTGGGTCAGGAGATCTAAGCCCAGCTGTGTCTGAGATGATACCCAGTTCCCCAAACCCTAGCCCTGGCCCCCAGAACCCAGTAGACCATCCTAGGACTGCAGAAGGGGTTGCCTGTTCCTGGGGAAAAGGCAACCTCCTCTCTTGTGAGGGTACTCACACCTTGCTTCCTGGTCCTTCTTTGTGGCTGGTGACCTTGGCTGGAGCTTGAATAGGAGTTGCTGGGGGATAGTCCAATCTATATCAGGGGTCCTTCCCATGTGTCCAGAGCCCCATGCTCATCCCTACCTGGTCCATAAAATAGGCTTTGTTTCCCCCAGCTGGGATACAAGTTTTCACCCTCTGTGCTCCAAATGTTCCCTCAACCCCAACCCTGTACCTCCCTAGCAGATGCCTCTGGGCCTCTCTTTAGCCTCCAGGGTCAAGGGCCAGGAGGGCGTGTTGGCAAGCCTGTGCTCCTCTCCAGAGAAGGCCACCCTGAGCGGGGCTCTGGGGCCCTCTGTGGGCACCGAGACAGCCTAGTAAGCTGGGGTGGGGAGTAAGGAAAGGAACATACCCGAGAGTAAGACTCCACTGCAGAGGGGAACTGAGGCTCAGGGAGAGAGCAGGGACTCCGTGCTTCTAGGCAGGAGAGCTGTTTCTAGCCCCACCTCCTTAGGACGGTGCCTTCCCTTCCTATCCTAGCAGGTGGAGCGCCTGTCCAGGTTGACAGAAAGGACCCAGGAACAAGTCTGATGTTTACTGAGGAGCCCCAAGACAACAAAGCTGTGTGATGGGGTACTTCCGGGGGCAGACAGGAGAGACTCGGGCGGCATACTCAGGATGCTCGGAATTCTCTGAGGAGGGTAGTCCACTGTCGACAGCTTCTCCTACACGCTAGCCTCGTCTCCGTACCTCTGTAGTAGACATAAGCCTCAGCAGGGGCAGGTAAGACTCACCTCAGCCAGTACTGCCCACCTCTGTTGCCCACTCACCATCCAGGATGTGAAACTGGTCCGCAGTCTTGCAGAAACCTGGGGGCCCAGCCAGAAGTCAAGGAGGGCGGGACATCAGCCAGGAGGGGGCGGGGCTTGGAATACTTACCATACTTGGGGAAGAAGAAGACTTGGTCCTCTGTCAGGTTGGCCCCCCTGACTCGCTGCTCAAACACACTCAGGGCAGAATTACTCACAGGCAGTGAGCGAGCTGTGGGATAGACAGGGTTCCCGGGACACAGCTTGGTCAGCTATCTGTCCTGACCCCACCTAGCCCCTATACCAGCCCATGTGCCTGCTACTGACACCTGCCAGACAGGAGGGTATGGGGAGAGTCTGTGTGTCCTTCTGGAGTCACCCAGCCAACCAGGATGGCTCCTCCAGGATGCAAAGCTCAAGCCCGTGTGGATCCAGGGCTACCACGCACCATATAGCTTCACAGACAGCTTCCGTGCCCGCTCCAGATACAGGATGGCGAAATTCTGGTAGTCAGTCTCAGCAACAACCACTTGAACGGGCCCACTAGTCCCTTGGGCTAAGGCAGAACCATTGTGGCAGCACATCGGTCCCTTCCTCACTTCCTCCCTCCAGCCCTGTACCCCTCACTCCTTGGTGCCCTCATCTCACCTTGCAGTAAGAAGCGGCCAGGGACCCCTGTGTCTCCAAAGAGCTGGCGCACCTGCCAGCAGATCCCATCTCTGCGGAAGGGGGAGATGAGGTACGGGTGGAGGCATCCAGGTTCTGGGGACCCCAACCAAGGTGGGGCCATGTAGGAGATCCCACCCTGGCCACGGAAGGGCTAGGAGCTGGGGTCGAGCTTAGGTCAGGAGGACAGGGTAGGGTGGAGTCAGGCTGGAATGAGGGTGCACGGGGACTCACAGCTTGCGGAAGGTGCTGACAGCCATGGCTGCACCCTGGGGAGCTGTGTGCAATGCAGTGGCCTCAGCCTGGTAGCCATGTTCCTGCAGGAAGTGGCAGGCAGAGCCCACAGCCACAAGGAACCATGTCCCTGCAAACTTGAGGTAAACCGGGAGGGCTCAGGAATGAGGGAATGGGGCAGCCTGGGCTATTCTTGCTAAGCTAGGCAGACTCTTACGCCTCCTTTTCTTATCCCCATTACCCCCAGCTTTTACCTGCTGAGCACTGAAACTGGCCTGGGCCTGGATTGTGCTGATGGGGGATGGAGGCCTTGGGGGCTTTCGAGCCCTCTGGCCCAGCGAACCCGCTGCCAGGAGCAGGGTGAAGAAGAACACAGCCCCGGGAGACAGCATGGCCGGGGTGTCAGGGACAGTTCGTGACAGGACAGTGAGGCTGAGAGCTGCACTGTCCCAGGTCAGAGTCCACTGTCCAGTGCCACCGGAAGTACAGTCCAAAAAATCTACATCTGTCCCCTGCTTCCTCAATCCCCACCCTGGGCCAGGGTCCAGCCTGGCCGTGACAAGAGCTTGGCACCATGCCTCAAGTACAGTCTGAGCTGACCAGAGTACCCTGATTTCCACTTGGAGCCAGTGCTCGACCCTTTGCACACCAACAGCTGATCTTGTCCCCACAGCCACCCACCATAGGTCCGTAAAGCCACTTGCTCAAGGCCCAGCAGCCGAAAGGGCCGGGGCCAAGCCTCGAACCTGCCACCCCTGCGCCTGGCTCACTACTGCCGCCCTTCCGGTCGCCGGGAGCACTATTCGGGGAGCGCTGGAGCGCGCGCAGGCGCATGAAGATACGCAGGCCGGTAGCCCGAGGCTGAGGCGCAGGCGCAGGAGAGCCCGACTCGCGCTGCGGGCGCTCGCTATCGATGCCTCGGGGCTCGTGGCGTCGAGCCTAGGTCGGCTTCGGACGCCTGCGGGAGCGGCGGCGGCGGCGGCGGAAGCGGGGGCGCAGCGCAGAGGGCGGAGGCGCCGCGGTGAGTTCGGCTTCGGCCCCGCAGCGCTCGCCCGAGTCACCGGCCTCGGGCCCATTGCGTCTGGGCCCTGCCGCCACCAACCCGTTCCGCTCCAGTGTCCCGGGCCCCATCGCCGGCCTTCGCCGGTGTCCGCCGGCCCTGCTCGTCCGGGCCTTGTGTCCGGCGCTGCCTGGTCCCTCCTCTTCTCCGGCCTCTGCCCCCGCCGCTCGTCTTTTCCATCTTCACCAGCCTTGTCCACTGTCACCAGCTTTTTCCTGTCATGTTCACACTTGAGTCGTCCCTGGCCTTATCTGGCTGGTGATGGCCTTGGCCGGCTATGTCCAGCTGAGTCCACCCAGGAGTGTTCAGCAGGTGATGGCCTTGGCCCGCCATATCCAGCCATGTCTACCTGTTCAGTAGGTGATGGCCTCGGCCGACTGTGGTCAGTGGTGTCCACCCGGTAGTGTTCAGTAGGTAATGAACAGTCTGCCGCCCAGTCTGGCCCTGCAGGGTTTGGTCCCTGCTATGTGCGCTGACATTCGGAACCCCCACCACTGCCATCACCTGCCTGGCCAGGTTTTCCTGGGCCGGCAGGGCAGAGCCCGCTGGCCAGAGGGAGCCTCCTTTTACAAGGAAGGCTGTCCTGCCCTGTCAGTCTTGGGGCAACAAGATCAGAGGTGGGAGCTGTGGGGTACCACTGGTCCACCACTGCTAGAACTTGGCCCTGCTTGCCTGCTTTGGGCCTTGGGACCCAGCTGGAAGGTGTGAGGATCGGGGCTACTTTCCACTCCTCGGGATACACCAGACCTAGCAGTACCCACATGCCCCTCACTTGCTCCAGCAAGTCCTATGGTGCCCCTGGGGAACGGGAGGTGGTGCAACCTCATCATATAGGTACTTCAGAAAGTGCAGGGTCTTGGTGGGACAGTGCTGCAGCATTGCCCTGCACATGCTCAGAGCAGCGAGATTCTCACCTGGGGCTGGAGGAACAGTTAGGACTGCCATGTCTGGAGTTCCAGACCATAAGTCCCTCCGGGGGTTTGGGGGTAAAGAGGCTTGGACTCAGGGCAGCCACTGGTGGGTTTCAGGGCCGCCGGGGCAGAATGTCACGATGGATGAGGGGGGCATGCCCCTGCTCCCGGACAGCCTTGTCTACCAGATCTTCCTGAGCCTGGGCCCTGCAGATGTGCTGGCCGCTGGGCTAGTGTGCCGCCAATGGCAGGCCGTGTCCCGAGACGAATTCTTATGGAGGGAGCAGTTCTACCGCTACTACCAGGTGGCCAGAGATGTGCCGCGTCACCCAGGTCAGAACCTGCACACACCTATGGGCCTGCCAGCCTCACAGAAGGCAGGAACTGCTTCATGGCCCCAGGGTCCTCACACATGGGCCGTGTTGGGGGAGGGACCTGTGAGCATGAAGGTGCACCCCCTAGTTGAGGCCTACTTGGTGACTGGTGGGCTCCAGAGACACCACAGTACAGCTGTTCACCATGCTGTCTGTCAGCTGTTGACCTTGCACTGTGAGGGAAGCTCGCATCCAGGAGTGACTCTGTATTGCCCACAGCGGCCACATCCTGGTATGAGGAGTTCCAACGACTTTATGACATGGTGCCCTGTGTGGAGGTGCAGACACTGAAGGAACATACTGACCAGGTCTTGCACCTCAGTTTCTCCCACTCGGGGTATCATTTTGCCTCCTGCTCCAAGGACTGCACAGTGAAGGTGAGGGTGCCCTTCCTGTGCAGCCTAACTCACTGGGAAGAGAGGTGGGAAAAGCAGAGGGCCAGATGGGACCTGGAGACCTGGCCTGGCCCAGACAAGACCCAAAGCTAAAAATAGCCTTAGCCTTTTGCTCCAAGGGCCAGCTCTCCACATTGGTGGGCTGTGGTGGGAGTGGGTAGTGAGGGACCAGGAGTTCCTGCACCCTTAGTGAAGGGTCAGGACTTCTGCTGTCCAAGTAGTTACCCTACAGCCCCTCTGGTACAGATCTGGAACAACGACCTGACCATCTCCCTGCTGCACAGCGCGGATATGAGGCCATACAACTGGAGCTACACCCAGTTCTCCCAGTTCAACCAGGATGATTCACTGCTGCTGGCCTCAGGGGTGTTCCTGGGGCCACACAATTCCTCATCAGGCGAGATCGCTGTCATCAGCCTAGGTGAGCGAGGGCCTTGGGTTGGGCTGCCCAGGAGTGCCCTGCTGGCAGCCTGCCCAGCTCTGGCCTCCCCTCAGACTCCTTCGCCCTGCTGTCCCGAGTACGAAACAAGCCCTACGATGTGTTTGGCTGCTGGCTTACGGAAACCAGCCTCATTTCGGGGAACCTGCATCGTATTGGAGATATCACCTCTTGCTCGGTGCTATGGCTCAACAATGCCTTCCAGGTCTGGACAGGGACAGGGATAGGCTGGGCAGACAGGTGGGGTAGGGCAGAGGAAAGAGAGGGGAAGATGTAGCCCCGACTGGACATGGGAGGACAACCGGGGGCAGGGTAGCTGCTCCCCAGGCCTGGCCCTCTGGCTAGCATCCACCTGTTCTGAGCTCTGCCTTGTACCCCACATAGGATGTGGAGTCAGAGAATGTCAACGTGGTGAAGCGGCTCTTTAAGATCCAGAATCTCAATGCCAGCACCATCCGCACAGTGATGGTGGCTGACTGCAGCCGCTTTGACAGCCCAGACCTGCTGCTGGATGCTGGTGACCAGGCTGTGCTCCCCTGCCGAGTCTTTGACCTGGGTGGGGACAATGAAGAAGAGGCCACCGACTCGAGTTTGTGCACCCCTGGTCCCGGCCGTGCTAAGGAAGGTTTGCGGCTCATGCTGGACAGTGTGTTGGATGGGCATACACAGCTGTCAGATTGTGTGCTGGAGACCAGGGTGGCTGAGCTCTTGGCCCAGGGCCGCACCAAGCCCCCAGAGCGCAGTGCCGCTGATGCCAGGAACAAGTACCTCATCTTCACCACTGGCTGCCTCACCTACTCGCCACATCAGATCGGTAATGGCCGGCAGGGCATGGCAGGGCAGGGCCGGGCCTGGGAGGGTCAGCACCCATTGTGGTGTTTCTCGGGCCCTCCAAGGGGCCAGGAAGTCCAGAGGCAAAGTCCACAGGTCGTGCATTTGCTCCTGGGGTACAGCCTTGGCCCTGGCGCCTTGGTCCTGGGTAGCAGAGTGGTGGAAATGCAGGCAGGGTGTTGGCTCAGCAAGTGACTAGGTGGAATCCAAGTGTAGGCAGTGCTCATGGACCACTAGGGATGTTCTTGGACTGGGAGAGCTAGGTGGTAACATCCCTGCAGGCTCTGGATGGCCCCTCACCCTGTCCTCCCTGCAGGCATCAAGCAGATCCTGCCGCACCAGATGACTACAGCGGGGCCTGTGCTGGGCGAGGGCCGGGGCTCTGATGCCTTCTTTGATGCCCTGGACCATGTCATTGATG
Source organism: Nannospalax galili (assembly GCF_000622305.1). Lineage (NCBI taxonomy): Eukaryota > Metazoa > Chordata > Mammalia > Rodentia > Spalacidae > Nannospalax > Nannospalax galili. The sequence goes on from NW_008345746.1 coordinate 177,229, forward strand.
TGCATGGGCACATCATTGGCATGGGCCTATCTCCTGACAACAGGTGGGCCCCAGTGTGCTGGGTAGGGCACCCACAGATGGTCCTACACCGACAGTATGCGTGTATCTAGCATGTGCCCCCTGCACAGGTACCTGTACGTGAACAGCCGTGCCTGGCCCCCTGGCTCGGTGGTCGCCGACCCCATGCAGCCGCCACCCATTGCGGAGGAGATTGACCTGCTGGTGTTTGACCTCAAGACCATGAGGGAGGTGAAGCGAGCGCTGCGAGCACACCGCGCCTACACGCCCAACGACGAGTGCTTCTTCATCTTCCTGGATGTCAGCAGGGATTTCGTGGCCAGGTGTGGGTTCAGGTGGGCCCCAGGGCTTGGGTGGGGGCTGCAGCAGGGGGCGCAGGTTCATCCAGATGCTGTCCCACAGCGGGGCCGAGGATCGGCACGGCTACATCTGGGATCGCCACTACGACATCTGCCTGGCCAAGCTGCGGCACGAGGATGTGGTCAACTCGGTGGCCTTCAGTCCCCAAGAGCAGGAGCTCTTGTTGACGGCCAGCGATGATGCCACCATCAAAGCCTGGCGCTCACCACGCACCGTGCGTGTCTTCCAGACCCCACGCCCTCGTCCACGCCCCTTCTTCTCGTGGTTTGCCAGCCATAGGCGCTGAGGGCACCCGTGACTTGAGCCATCGGGATCCACTGGGGACAGTGATGCCCCGTGTTTTTCCTTCGCTGGGGCAGAGAAGCTCATAGCAGTAATGCCTTAGGAGGGGCAGCCTGACCCCAACACGTTCACGCACGCAACCTGCTCACTCAGCCATCAGGCTCAGCACTAGGGTAGCTCTGTGGGCAGCACCGGAGATCCCTTGTCAGCCTCTTGGCCGGCTTGGGGTACACAGGACACTGGAGGCCCTGCTCCTCACCTTCTTACACTGGGCTGGCAGCTCACATAGCCCCAAGCTGGTCTCTGCCTGGGTACCTAGGATAGTCAGCAAGACCCATACCCTTGGCTGTCCTGTGGGGGCCCTGGGTGACAGCCCATGGGCTGCTGAGGGCGCCTGCCTCTGGTAATTTGGTTTGTGCACAGCAGTTTGGCCTGTGGTGGGCCAGGTGTGCTGCATGTGCACCCATCACCTGGTCAGGGCCTGAATAAACAGCTGGCAACAGCACGTGCCATCTAGTCTCAGTCTGTGGGGAAGGGCTCTGGGCACTGCTGGCTACTGTCAGACCCGATGTCTGCCTCAGGGTTCCTACAGGAGGCTGGAGTACACCCCTCTGGCCCCAGGGGTGTCTGCATGGCTGCTGTATTGCATACTTACAGATAGGAGAGGAACACACAGTTTAGCACAGTACAGCCTGAGGCAGGTCCCTGGGGTGTCGGGGGCTACCAGAGACATCCCCAGGAGAGCTTCCTGAACAGGGTGTGGTGATGTGGGCCAGTAATCCCAGTGCCTCAGGACTGAGGTAGGAGGACAGGGAGTCAAAAGCCTTCCTGGACTACAAAACAAGTCCAAGGTTGGTAGTTGGGGATATAGAGCTCAGTGGTAAGAGTGCTTACCTGGTATGCTCTGGGTTCAATTCCCAGTGCCACCAAAAACCCCTAAACTCCCTGAGTGGGTGGGGAGACCCAGGGTGCAGAAGGGCAGCTCTAGGCTGTCCTGGGAACTCACATCTACTGTGTCCAATTCTGGGTTACCTGTGTGATGGTGGCAGGATCAGCCTCCAGGGTGACTCAGGTGAGCAGTGAGCTAGTGAACAGCCTGCTACCCTGGGAATTCATTTAAAAGCTGCCCTCCCACAAAGAATGGAGAAAACATCCAGGGTACTGAGTAAATGGGGTAAGTGTCCTTCCAGGTCAAAGACAGCAAGGAAGAAGGGGCCTGGTCCTGAGGGTGGGAGCCACGCTGGCTGTATCAAGGGACTGGGGCAGGAAAGCCAGGCCTTGTCTGTGATGTGTTGCTGATGCTGGAGGGCAAGTGCAGCAAGCATTTGTCTGTATGAGCAATCACTGGAGGGGGCAGGAGCTAAACTCCACAGGAAGCCCGGGGACCATGGGGACAATTCACAAAGCCACTAGACCTGGAAGAGAGTGAGGAAGCAATCTCAAAATTGCTGTGGCAGCTGGGCTGTGGCTCTGCTTAGAGCTCCTGCCCACAAGCTCTAGGCCTTGGGCTCCCTTCCCAGCATGGCAGAAGGAACTATATAGATCATCCTACATAGGATGAGCCTGGAACTAGGAATTCAGAGCCCACAAGTGGCTCCTCTTGCTACAGAGACCAACCCAAGTCCAAGTGCAAATACGCCCTTGAGAATCTGGACAACTTCCTGGGAAGGACCTCGTTTATCTGATTTAGAATTGAAAGAATGCACTATAGAGCAAAAGTGGGCAGAAATCGGGAGCATGCAGAAAAGAACGGTGGAGAGTAACAGTAACAGACCACCACCCCATGTGTCGGACTTTACGCGTCATGAGGAAAAGGCAGCAGTGGGTGGAGGGGACACCCACCATCACAAAAGGGCAGAGGATGGTGAAGAGGTGGGGGTGACACACGGGGATGGTAAGATGGCTCAGTGGTAAAGACACCTGCCACCAAACACCTGAGTTCAGTCCCCTGGACCCACATGACAGGGAGAAATGGACTCTTGGAAGTCGTCCTGACTTCTGTATGTGCGTGCCATAGTATGTGTGTTGACCCCTGACATACACACAAAATATATTAAAATGTAATAATTTTGTTTTAAAGAGATGAGACACATACCCCACCCCACCTCCAGTGACTGTGGTAGAGATTGTCAGGAACCATAATACTACCATTATTTGGCCCCTTGAGACCCTTCTATGATCTCTCAGGACTGGGGGATGGACCGTCAGGAGCAGAAATGTAAATTCTGTAATAGAGTACATGAACAAGGTGGAATTGCTTTAGAATGTGCGATCACTGAATAATCTATAAGAATAATGAAATTGTATGAAATTATGAGATGTGTGAAGTTATGAATTGTGAAATGAACTTAGGTATAGAAACTTAGGTATGTTAGCTAGTGATAAGCTCCCGGGGGATCAACTAACCAGACATTTGCTTATCAAACTACTTGAGAGCTGCTTATCAAGAGACTACCTCAAACGCTCAATATAAGCAGAGGCTCAGAGGCCAGTCCTCAGAGTGCATCTGACGAAGGCAAGAAGAGGTGCTGCCCACAGATCCTCTCTCCACCTCCAGGCTGGACCATGTCAGGTCTCCGAACTCTCCCCATCGCAGAGGCCTATGAGGCATCGCACCATCAACCTGTATCAACCACGAGCTACACTTACTGCTGGAACTTGTGACTGGTGAGGTCCCCAGGAGATAGCAATAGACAGTAGAGCTTATGATTGAACTAAACTGCTAAATTCATGATTACCCAAACTGGCTTGTTTGTGGCTGCATTATATATTGTGTTCATTATTCCTGTGCTAATAAATATTAAAACTATTTGGCCATGGCTCCTTGTACTCTGTTGCTATAGGGGACAGCAAGGACTAAGATACTCTTAACTCACATATCCTCTAGTCCTGCTCGCGACACTGATGCAGGTTTTGTTTTGGGTTTTTTTACCTGGCTCCTATGATTCCTCCCTATCTTGACTGTGGTTCTTATGGGTATACCAGCTTCCTCTTTGCAGCTGTTTGCATGATATATATTTTTCTTTTATTTATCTCATACTTTTTTTTTCCTTTTTGGTCCTTTTGAGATGAGCTCTCCCTGTAGCCCAACTGGCCTGGAACTTACTATGTAGACCAGGCTGCCTCTGCCTCCCAAGCACTGGGTGTAGCCCAACTAGCCTGGAACTTACTATGTAGACCAGGCTGCCTCTGCCTCCCAAGCACTGGGATAAAGGCATGCACCACTGCATCCAGCTTTGAGATGCAGTGTTTAAGGAGGAAAATAGGGCAGACATGGTGATACACTTTTAATCTGGCAGAGGCAGGTGGGTATCTGTGAGCTGCAGGCCAGTCTGGTGTATATAGAGTTCCAGGCCAGCCAGAGATACATAGGGAGACCCAGTCTGAAAAAAAAAGCAAAGAGAAAAATGGCTCAAACACAGAATGAAATCCTTGGAACAAGAAATGAAACCCGGCACATGTGCATCTGTGCACATGTGTGTCTGTAACACTGCAGCCAAGCAAGGACACAGAGAAGCCTGACTCAGGGAAGTTCTGGCCGTAGATGCGGCTATAACTCACTGGTGCAATGACCAAGAGCCCTGGGATGTGCCACCCAGGAGGCAGCCCACAGCCAGCAGTGTTTTGTCTCAACACCAACCGTCAGCCTCCAGGGCCTGACTCAACGCAGCCAGAGCCTGGAGTACCAGAGCCCAGAGAGCAGCCCCAAAGTCTGAGAAAGAGCTGCTGACACTGCATTTTGTATCTTTTGGGGGCACTACTGGTGGTGCTAAGAGGGGTGACTAGGAGCCCATAAGTGCCAAACTTGGCTATGCCATCTTGCAGCTACAGTTCCAAAAAGGTGAGCCGCCCTCTTTCCCGCCTCTGCCCTCTTGCCAGATGGATGCCCCTGTGGCCCAACTGAGAAAGGGCAGGGCACTCAGATGACTAGAACCCCAAATACATGGTTAAAGGACCAGTGAGGGGCCCGAGAGCAAAGCTCAGGAGAGCAGCCCCATAAAGGGGTTTCTGAACACAAGGCTGCAGGAGCAAGTCCATCCTAAGGACTGGACCCAGAACAATCTTCAGGCTAGCCCTGGAGCCCAAAGATTCTGGAGAGCAACGGCTTTGGAGATGGGTCCCCTGGGGTAGCCCTAATAAAACCATGTGCTGTTGAGCAGACACCAGCGTTTTCCACAGGGCTTAACAAGAGCTCCAGCACACAATGTTCAAAATTCTAGGAGACATCCCACCATTACCTGCACATAAATGAACCATGGACATGTCAGCCCGGGTGGGAAAGGTGACCACCAGGTACCAGGAAGCTGAAAAGGTTGAGCTTATCTGACAAGGACTGTAAGCAGCTATTAAAAAATGCTTGGCCAACAACCACAAGCATATTGCAAGAAAAACAAAAACAATATAAAAAATGAGAGTAAAGTACCAGTGAAAACTGCAGAATTTAAAAGCAAAGTAATAAAAACCTAAATCTAGTTATGATCTATAAAGGGGGAGACAAAAACAATATACACATAACCTTAAAAATTTCTAAGGTCATAGTTTAGTCAACTAGTTTAAGAAACAAAACATATATCTAGTCAAGGTTTATCTGAGAATATTTGTTTTTTTACCCAAGCTTTATTTATATAGCACATGATAAGTAAAAGTACCAGACTGGTGGAACTGACCTTACTGGATGTTTAACAGCCATAGTTTGAGGCCTATACAATGTGGTCAGAAGGACTTAAAGGACAGTGTTTGCCCCCTGCCCTCCAAGGTCAACTAAGTTCCAGGGGACTATGGAACATCTCTCAAAATGTCCTGTAACTGTGGTGAGTCACCTGTCCTCTTGTTCAGGGAGGACATGGTGACACCATGAGATGGACTTGAACCAGTGTCCAGTCTACAAAGAGGAGGGTCAACCTAGAGGAAACCTCTCATTCATGCTTCCAGGTGAAGCCAGACATGGTTGAGCAGGACCTTTGACTTATCTTCACATAGATGGAATTGGTAAAAGAAAGGAGCCAGGGGCTCCTCCCAAGCCCATGTGACCC
>NW_008345746.1:183460-184520 GCF_000622305.1 Nannospalax galili
AAGGACTTTCTTTTCCCCCTACAGATAAGAGTTATGCAATTTGGGAGTCTTTTAGATAGACCCACTGAAGGGGTACCCCAATTGTCTCACCCAGCATCCCTGTTCAGCATGGAAGAAGCCAGAGCGGTCTGCGTCGATTCCCTATCAGCAATTTGGGTAACTTCTTCAGAGGATGGTGTGATAACAATAGGAGATAAGAATTGGCTAGGCAGAGTAAAAAAGACCCCAACGAAAAGTAGCCAGTTTCTTGGCTAAAAGTCAAAATGTCCTTGGGTCTCTTAGCAACACACTCTGTTCCAAAGGCCAAAAATGACAAAAGTATTTGGGAGCTCTTGTCTAACCCCTAAAAGATTTTAGGGTTACCTCTTCAGAGGGGAGAATGTTACAGTAGGAAAAAGCCCCACTAAAAAGAAAGAAGCCAGGCGTGGTGGCGCACGCCTTTAATCCCAGCACTCGGGAGGCAGAGGCAGGCCAATCTCTGTGAGTTTGAGGCCAGCCTGGTTTCCATTAGTGAATCCAGGCCAGCTGTGGCTACAAGGAGACAGTCTCAAAAAGACCAAAAAAGGGAAAAAAAAGGAAAGAAAGAAATGAGAGAGAGAGAGGAAGGAAGGAAGGAAGGAAGGAAGGAAGGAAGGAAGGAAGGAAGGAAGGAACGATGGAAGAGCACACAAAGTTGTCAGAAAAAAGTGATGGGGAGCTATGAGGTGTTGGAGGGGAGACAGTGGGCGTGGATTTGATCAAAACACCTTATATGCATGTATGAGATTCTCAATAAAGTTTCTTTTAAAAGATAAAAAAATGGGGGCTGGAGAGATGGCTCAGTGGTTAAGAACACTGGTTGTTCCTGCAGAAGACCTGGGTTCAAATCCCAGCACCCACACAGCAGCTAACAACTGTCCTAACTCCAGTTTCAGGGGATCCGACAGCCTCTTCTGTCCTTGGGCACTGCACAACACGGGTGCACCTACCTACACACAGACAATACATGCATACACATAAAGAATAAAAAAATAGGGCTGGGCGTGGTGGTGCACACCTTTAATCCCAGCACTCAGGAGGC
>NW_008345746.1:184632-185747 GCF_000622305.1 Nannospalax galili
AACTTAAAAAAAATTTTAAGTTAAAAAACATCTAAATCTAAACCAGACCCAACAAAATTCTAAGTAGGCAAAATTTAGTGTGTTCACCCAAAGTCAGTAACAGAACGAAGATGAACCTGGCTGGTTCCATCTGCTCCCTGGTTGGAACAGAAGAAAAGACTGGAGGAAAAATCAAGCCAGGCCTCAAGGACCCAAGGACAGAAGCCAGAGGTCAAACATCTGTAGTCGGAAGCACAAATATGATTTGCAAAAATAATAGCCTCCACAGTTATTATTCCACAGCTTGGGTCACTGAGCAAATCGCAATACTTTCAAGCTTCTCATGTAAGACCAGCAAAACCGTGTCTACTCCACTGCTGTAACAAAACACCATAGACTAGGTGACTCATAAACAACACAAGTTTATTTCTCACAGTGTTGGAGGTTGCAGGTCTAAGACCAAGGCCTTGAAGACTGGGTGTCTCGTGAGGGCTGCTTCCTGGGTCCTAGAAGGCCATTTTTCTGCTGACTGTCACATGTGGGATGGTGGGTGTACTTTTTCCAGCCTCAGGCACAAAGGCTCAGCTCTTATAATCTAATCACTTCCAAACACCATCTTATCAGGGTCATTTCATAATACACGTTTTGGGGAGATATTCAGTCTTGGCTTAGTCCATTTTTGCTATCAAAAGCAGCACCTGAGAACAAGTAACTTACAAACACTGTTGGCTCACAGTTAGAGGCTAGAAGTCCAAGGGAAAGGGCTGGCATTTGGTGAGAACCCCATGGTGTCACTGTTTGGTGAAGGACAGCTAGGCATGGTGTCTTAGTTTGTTCTTCATTGCTGTGACAAAATACTCTGACCAATACCAACTTGGGGAGGAAAGGGTTTATTCAGCTTACATATCCTGGGTCACAGTTCATCCGGGAGCCCAAGGTAGGAACTCAGGGCAGGAACCTGGAGGCAGGAGCTGGAGCACAGGCCATGGAATAATGCTGCTTACTGGCTTGTTCCCCTGGCCCCTGCTCAGCTTGCTTTCTTATCCAACACAGGCCCACCTGCCCAGGGGTGGCACCACCCACAATGGGCTGGGCCCTCCCACATCACTCATCAAGAAGATGCCCCACAGACATGG
>NW_008345746.1:186074-193619 GCF_000622305.1 Nannospalax galili
AAATTTCAACGTGAATTTTGAAGGGGATGAACATTCAAACCATAGAATTCTGTTCTGCAGCTTTTCCCCCCAACTCATGTCCTTCTCAACACTGATTATTCATTAGATATGAAATTCATTCTATTCCAAGTCCGCAAATCTTAACTCCTTTTAACATCAGCTCCCAAGCCCCAAGGCTAGTAGAGTCTTGTCTGAAATAGATATGTGGGGCTCAAAGGCTCATTCACAGAAGGCAAATGCCTCCTGAAAGCCTGTGAGACAGACACGTTACAAGCTGGTACCATGGAGTTCTACCATGCGGCATGCACCACGCAGGCCTCTTCACTCCAGGAGGAACACAAACATGAAGAAGCACCAGAGGCCAGGTGTAGTGGCACACGCCTTTAAACCCAGCACTCAGGAGACAGAGGCAGGCGGCATTCTGTGAGTTCGAGGCCAGTCTGGTCTACATAAGGAGTTCCAGTTCAGCCAGGGATACAATACCAGGTCCCCCAAAGCCCAAAACCAACCGGGCAAACCCTACACAAAGCTAAAGCTGGAGAACGATCATCACTCTTTGTCCAGACACATGGTGCAGGGCTGCCCCCAGGACTGGGAGCGCCACCTCCAGGGCTCTTTAGGGATCAGCCACAGTAGGTCTCAGAGCCTGGTGTGTGCAGCGCTCCTAGACAGGAGTTGCACTTGGAGTCCCTCAGTCTTAGCAGCTCCACTTCCAAGGCTCTACTAGGCACTTTCCTAGCGGTCACTCTGTGGTGGCTCTGCGCCTGTGACATCTAGGTCTGTCTCATTCTTTGACAGCCAGATGTGGCCATTATGGCCCGGCTTCTGCCTCTGATGCATCTGCAAAGTCAGTACTATACACTATAGCTGTGGATCATACTGACAAGTTCCAGATGCTCTCAGGGCTCTCAGCTTTCACCAGTTTCCCTGAACATCCTGGGTAGAAACCAGGCATTCTCTAGCCTGCTCCTCTAATCCCCTAGCTCCACACACCTCTAACACATCCACACACCAAACACAAACTAAAAATAATTTTAAGGGCTGGATCCAGAAATGGCTCATTGGTTAGAAGCACAGGCAACTCTTGCAGAGGACACAGATTTAGTTCCAGCGCCCACATGGCAGCTAACAACTGTCCTTAACTCCAGTTCCAGAAGATCTGACACCCTCTTCTGACCTCCACAGATACCTGAGTGCACTTACATACACACAGGCAAAACATTCATGCATATAAAATAATCAATTAAAAAATTTTAGCCAGGCCCTTAATCCCAGCAGAGGAGGCAGAGGCAGGCGGATCTCTGTGAGTTCAAGGCCAGCCTGGTTAACACAGTGAGTTCCAGGCCAGCTGAGGCTATAGGGAGACCCTGTCTCAAAGACAAAAAAATAAAATTAAAGGTATCTCTGCACAGAGAAGTGGCCTCCTGCAGCCTCCTCTACAAATGGGGTCCATGGCCCAGCATCCCATCTCCACCACCTGTGACCACATGCCCGGATGCGGGGCTGCTGCTGTGGTCTCTGTAGCCTGCTGGCCTTTTGGAATAGCAGCCATCACACTACTGCTGCTGCTGCTGTCTAGACCCCTTGTCTAGTGACAACCCAGGTCTCCCCCAAGCTGACCCTGGTCACTGGTGGGCCAGCTTTATTTGTGGAAAGTATACTCTCCTATTCACAGCACGGTCACCAGTGGCCTGGCTCTGGAATCTGAGGAAGCAGGCAGTCAGATGGCCCAGTCGGTCCCACAAGGCCCCTTTCCTGACTTGGCAGAGCCACCAGCCCAGGCTTCTGTGGTACTAGGCCAGAGCTCTGCCCTCCTGTCCCACCCTGCACACAGGCTGCAGCAAGCAGTAGATATCAGCTGGAGTCAGAGAGAGCCTCCCCTTCTCTTACCACACTGAGTTTTTCTGACCCCATAACTGTGCCTTACACCAAGCAGAAAATAAAGTCCCAGCAGCCATCCTAATGGCCCCTCAAAATAAAATAAAAGTGGAGAGCAATCAAGCCAGGTGACATCAAACACTGGCCTCCAAATGTGTACATACCAACATGTACATGTACCCACAAACACATGAAAACACAGTAACAAGTGCATACATCACACACAAATCAAACAATATAAATAAAAGTTGAAGCACTCATAGCCTCTTTGGCAGGTCTGAATTGCCAGCATCACTACACTTGTGCTCAAGCACTTACCAAGGAGAATTTGATCACAGACACAAGCTCTACAACACTGTGAGTTCATCTGATGCCCGAGTGGGCAGTGGACACAGTGTGGACATGCTAGAAGGGATGAGTAACAGAAAGCTGGCTTCAGGACAGCAGGAGATTCACCACGCTACTCAGAATGGCACAGAATTTTAAATTTAAGAATTACTTATTTCTGGGATTTTTCCATTTAATTATATTTGGATTCCAGACACACCACAGTAACTGACACTATGGCCAAAAAGAAAACTGCAGACCAATATATATCACAGAGGAGCAAAGTCCTCAAAAAATGCTGTTAGATCTAATCTGGCAACACACCACAGCCAAGTGGGGCTCATTCCAGGAATGCAAACCTGGTTCAGTATCTTCAGATCAAGTAGAGTAAGCTGCCGCCACATGAACAGGACCAAGAACACACATGTGGATAGGCCATTTGATGAAGAGCATTTGACAAAACATTCAGTCACAATTAAAACCAACCAAACAAGCAAACAACAAATTTGGCAAACTAGGAGGTCTGAGCACGCCACAGGGTGTCAACTCCACACACATGTTGACAGATGGGACACAGAACAGACCAAAATCCCAGCAGATTTTTTTTCCTTTCTTTCTTTTTTGTACTGGGATTAAAGGTGTGCGCCACCATGCCCGGCCCCAGCACATTTTCTAAAGACAAGCTAATTCTAAAATTTATATGTACTGCCCAAATGGCAAAAATAGTTCAAGCAATTTTGAAAGCCAAGAATAAAGTTTGAGAAACAACATACCTGAGTTAATCTGTGCTATGAACATGATGACCAGAATCACAGTAGTGTTGAAGAGGCACACAGATCACATGATGGGACAGGTAAACTTAAAAGAGTAAAAAGTCATTCCCTGGGGAAAGGATAATCTTTCTCTAAAGGGGCAAAAGTCAATCGAGGGTGAGGGAGGCTGACCCCACATAATTGTGCTGCAGACACTGGCTCAACATGGCAGAGCAAGCAGCCATCATGGCAAGAAATGGCCCAAATCTCACTCCTGGTGCAAAAAGTGACCCAGGGGGAACCACAGACCTGACCGCACAACCAAATTCCTAAAGACCACGGTAGAAAGCTGTCACGATCTGCTTTAGGAAAAGGCCGGGAGATAGTTCAATTCGTGGTGCTTACAAAGCAAGCACAAGGGGTTCCTCACTCCTCAGAAACCATACAAAAAAACAACAAAAAACCAGGACTGGTGGTTTGGTTGTAATCTGCCCTCCAGCACTGGGGAGGGCAGAGACAGGTGGACCCTGAGGCTCAGTGGCCACCTAGCCTAGCCTACTTGGCAAGTTCTAGACCACAAGCACGTGCACACATGCACATACATACATGTGCACCACACACACATACACATACACACACACACACACACACACACACACACACACACACACGAATTCTGAAACCTAACACCTAAAGCATAGTCCAGACGGGAGAAAGCGGCTACATAGAATCTCACCAAAACTAAAGGCTTTTCCTACAGAACAGGCCCAGGAGAATGAAGAGAGAGGCTACAGACTGGGGTAAGACATTCGTAAATTATATCCAACAAGAGAATTGTGCCCAGAACTTGTAAAGTCTCAGATGCAACAGTAAGAAAATATGCAGTTTAGCAGGGCCTGGCAGGATTTTCATCCCAGCACTCCAAAGGCAGAAGCAGGTGGAGTTAAAAGTCAGCCTGCTTTATGTACTGATTTCCAGACCAGTCAAGGCTACATAGTGAGATGTCTCAAAAAAGAAAGCAATTTAGAGACATGAGTTGGACAATGCAAATTTAAACCATGACTATGCATTGATTACAACTGTAAGGAAAACAGCATGATGCCCAGTGCTCTTCGGGGGATGTGGGGAAACAAGGCTGTGAGGGCGTTCCACCAGACACAGCCCTTCTGGAAGTGGCTTGGAAATTTTCAAAAAAAAATTTTTTTGGTCTTTTTGAGACAGGGTCTCCCTGTAGCCTCAGCTGTCCTGGCACTCACTATGTAGACCAGGCTGGCCTTGAACTCACAGAGAACTGCCTGCCTCTGCCTTCCAAGTGCTGGGATTAAAGGTGTGCACCACCACGCCCGGCTTTAAAATTTTTTTTTATTATTTATTTTATGTGTAAGAGTGTATTGCCTGCATGTGTGTAAGTGCACCTGTGTTGTGCAATGCCAGCGGAGGTCAGAAGAGGGCATCAGATCCCCTGGAACAAGAGTTACAGACAGTTGTTAGCTGCCATGTGGGTGCTGGGATTTGAACCTGGGTCTTCTGCAAGAACAGCCAGTGTTCTTAACCACTGAGCCATCTCTCCAGCCCAGAAATTTCTTATACATTTAAAATAGATCCACAAGCTGGGCAAGATGGTGCATGTCTTTAATCCCAGCACTCAGGAGGCGGAGGCAGAGGGATCTCAGCAAGACTGAGTTCAGCCTGGTCTACAAAGCAAGTTCTAGGCCAGCTGGGGCTACAGGAGACCTTGTCTCAAAAAGAACAAAATAATAATGATGAAAGAAAACAGAGCCACGAAAACAGGTGTGATGGCATACCTGTACTCCCAGCTACTCAGGAGGCTGAGGTACAGGATCCCTGGATTTGAGATCAGCCTGAGCAACACAGAAAGACCCATCTCAATAAATAAATTAATGAAATGAAATGCATTTTCCACCAGAGACGGTAGCATATACCTATAATCTCAACACTGTGAACTTGGGGCCAGCCCGGGTTGTATAGCAAGACCCTGTCTCATGAACAACAAAAATGTATTTAGGACCTGGAGATGTACCTCAGTTGGTGGGGTGCTCACCGAGAAAGCAGAGGTCCCAAGTTTGATTCCCAGCACTGTACAAACCAGGTATGGTGGTACATGCCTGCAATCCTGGCACTTGGGAGGTGACAGAGGGGCCTAAGACTGTCTAAAAAACAAAACACCACAATCCAAATTCATTAACACATGACCTGGCAGCTCAACTCTCAAGATACACCTTTGAGATATGAAGCCTGATAATCCCTGAACACAGATGTTTGCAGTAGCCGTGCACAGAACTACAAAAACTATCCAAAGACATTCTCATGGGTGAACGAACTAGTCCATCCATGTAGTGGAACTGTGCTCAGTAGAAAGAACATACTGGACAGATACCTCCTGATGAATGTCAAAGGCATGCTGCTGAGTTAAGAGAAATTACACACAGGGCTGGAGAGATGGCTCAGCAGTTAAGAGGACTGACTGTTCTTGCAGAGGACCTGGGTTCAAAGTACCCACATGGTGGCTACAAACCGTCCTTAACTCCAGTTCCAGGGGAATCCGACGTCCTCTTCTGACCTCCGCGACATTGCACAACACGGGTGCACTCACATACATGAAGGCAATACACTCGTACACGTAAAATAAAAATATTTGTAAAGGGAGAAATTACACATTGCATGACTCTACTTACAAGACACACCAGAAATGACAGAGCTGAGAAGGGACAGACCGAGTAGCTGGCAGTGGTGGGAGGGCGGAGGGCGGGTCCTGAGACGATGGGAGTCCTTCACCCATATCCAGCTTACCATGGTATTGACACAGAACTACCCATGGATTAAAATTCTCAGAACTGAGGAAAATATTATTTTCCTAAGAAAGGGAGAATCCTATTTTATTACGTGACGTTCTAATAAGATATGGGAGCAAATACTTCAGCTGTAAAAACAATGACAAACTAAACAGCAGACATGACACCCAGCCAACAAGACTTGTGGTTCCAAGTGTTGAGGAAAACTCATCACCTGAGAAAAGGCAGGGGCTGGAGAGAACGAAGCTGGTAGAGTATCCGCCATGCAAACATGAGAAACTGTGCTCAGATCCCCAGCACCCATCTAAAAAGCAAGCCTGTAACCTTGGCATTGGAACCACGGAGACAAGTGGCTCTCCAAAGTTCAATGGCCAGTCAGCCTAGCTGATTCGATGACCTTTGTCCTTTATAGGCAGACATGTACAAACAATTCACATGAACCTGTACACACACAGGGCATGAGCTGGAGTTTAGTTCAGTGTTGAACACTTGCTTCGCATGTACAAAGCCTGGGATTCTATGCCCAGTCTGGCCAAAAGGGGGTGGGGGAGACGGAAGCTGGTGTGGTGGCCTATACCTCTGAGGTCCCAGCACTCTAGAGGCTGAGTCACAAGGATCACCTGGGCCCAGGAGCTCAAAGCCCAGCCTGGCAACACAATGAAACTCTCCCCAGCCCCAAAAAGGGTGTCTGAGGACACAAAGTCTGTGAGCTCAGCACTCTTACAGTCCTAAGGGACAGCATACCAAATGAGGGTGGTTTTTTTTGTTTTATTTTTATTTTATGTGTATGAGTGTATTGCCTGCATGTAAGTGTACTTGTGACGTGGAATGCGCAAAAAGGTCAGAAGGCAAGGTCAGAAGGCATCAGATCCTCTGGAACTGGAGTTACAGTTGTTAACCACCATGTGGGTGCTGGGAATCAAACCTGGGTCCTCCAGAGCAGTCAGTGATCTTAACCACTGAGCCATCTCTTCAGCCCCAGAGTTTTAAAAAAAAAATTTTTATGTCTGAGTGTATTGCTTACATGTATGTGAGTGCACCTGTGTCGTGCAATGCCGCAGAGGTCAGAAGAGGGCTTTGGATTCCCCTGGAACTGGAGTTAAGGGTGATTCGTAGCTGCCATGTGAGTGCTGGGAATCAAACCCGGGTCCTCTGCAAGGGCAGTCATTGCTCTTAACCGCTGAGCCATCTCTCCAGCCCCGCAAATGAGGTGTTTTTCAGGACAAGCAACACAAAGTGGGGAAAGCGGGCAGGACACCCAGACAACTGTGAGCATCCCTGACACTGGGCGCTGGGTATCTGCAATTATGAAGGCTGCAAAATGGATAATGGAACTGAAAAAAAAAAAATCCAGATAACACAAAGGAGGAGAGAAAAAGGCATAAATTAATGTCCTAGGGCTAGAGACAAGTCGGGTGTTAAGAATGCTTGCTTTCGGGGCTGGAGAGATAGCTCAGCGGTTAAGAACACTGGCTGTTCTTGCAGAAGACCCAGGTTCGAATCCCAGCACCCAGATGGTGGCTACGAACCATCCGTAACTCCAGTCCCAGAGGATCCGACAGCCTCTTCTGACCTCCGCGGGCATTGCACAACATGGGTACACTTACCTACACGCAGGCAATACACCTATACACATTAAAGAAAAAAAAGCCAGGTGTGGTGGTGCACGCCTTTAATCCCTGCACTCGGCAGGCAGATCTCTGTGAGTTCAAGGCCAGCCTGGTCTACATAATGAGTTCCAGGACAGCTGGAGCTACAAGGAGACCATGTCTCGA
>NW_008345746.1:194347-240198 GCF_000622305.1 Nannospalax galili
CAGGTACAGTTCCGAACACCCACATGGCGGCTAACAACTGTAACACCAGTTCCAGGGGAATCTGCTGCCTTCTTCTGGCCTCTGTGAATGTTGCACATGACACAGGTGCATAATGCAGGCATAACACTCATAAAATAAAAATAAATATGATATTTTTAAAAATAATTTCTAGCCAGGCGTGGTGGTGCACGCCTTTAATCCCAGCACTCGGGAGGCAACACAGGTGCATAATGCAGGCATAACACTCATAAAATAAAAATAAATATATTTTTAAAAATAATTTCTAGCCAGGCGCGGTGGTGCACGCCTTTAATCCCAGCACTCGGGAGGCAGAGGAGGTGGATCTCTGTGAGTTCAAGGCCAGCCTGGTCTACATAGTGAGTTCCAGGACAGAAGACCAAAAAAAAAAAAAAAATTCTAACAGGGACTGAGACGACAGCTCAGGTTAAACACTTGCTGCACAAGTACAAAAACGCCAGCCAGGCGTGGTGGCCAGCGGTGACCCCAATGCTCTGGACGCTACACAAGGAGAACTGGCCAGTTCTAGGTTCGATATACAGGGGAGAGAGTAATGAGGAAGACCCCCCATAACTTCAAGTCGCCATATAGATGCCCACACATATGCAAACATATAACTGTATGCATAAAAATCTGACACATGCTATTAACATGGATGAACTTTGAAAACACCATTCACGTGAAATACCGCAGCATGGAAGGCACCAGAACAGCTTCCTGCAAAGCAGGTAGGACACTAAGAAGTGGTGACCACGTAACCCTAGTCCTGTTTCCAGCTTAAGATCTGAACTCAAAGGCACAGAACTAAGGAGAAAACGGGATGCATCCTCCAGCACGCCACCGAGCAGTGGAGATCCATCCCCTGGTGGCCAGGACACAGGGAGTTCAGACATGAAAAGGCGGTCCTCTGCCAACGACGACGCTCTCATGTGCAGCTTCTGTAGATTCTAAAACCAACACTACATGCAGATGGAAAGTCTGAAAATTCAGGAAGATGAAAGGAACAGGAGCAGAAACAGGTCCAGAGGGCAATGTCTTCTGCTCAGTCCTAGCATAATCAGAGCTAGGTAAGGATGGGGTCAGACCTAGTGCTCACCCCCTCTGCTTCCTACTGTGGTGACTTGAAAATGGACTGAAGGAGGTCAGATACTCCTCTCTAATGAAAATACCCAGTGATCAGGTCATGTGCCTCTGCTCCAACCCCAGTCCAGAGAGCAAAGCAAGCCCAGGACCCTAGGGTAAGTACTCTTCACCTGAGCCAGGCTAAGGGTCAGTCCTTCATCCCTGCACAGGTAGGTCCAGGATGGACTGGCCCTGGGAGCTTGCAGGGTCTAAGGAACAAAGACAACTCATAGGAAGAGGCCAGAGTCACCCGTCTAGCTGGACACAGCAGGTAACCTGGAGTCAGATGGACACCACTCATCATAGACATCTGAATGGTTTAATCACATCTCCTCAATACAGGCCACTGGGCAGAGGTGTGCAGCACAAGCAGGCTACTGTCCAGTGAGCACCTGGTCTCAGAATGCCTTCTCTCCTGGACCACACTGCAGGTGGATGCCCCTCTCCTGTGCAGCTCCCACCTCCTTTCCACAAGCCAGAGTGGGCAAGGCCAACCACCACACTCGTGCTGCTTGTGCAGCTCTGAAGCTCTTAGGGAGGATCGGAGTACCCCACCCGGGGTCTCCCCCTTTTCCACACAAAGCAGGAAAGCAGAGAAGAGCCCCAGCTAGTCCCACCAGACCCTGGATTGGATGGTCCCCTGCACCCTCTACTCAGTTTGCCAGCTGAGGACCAACTGGTGTCTCCTTCCCATGGTGGTGACTGGCTGCAGGATGGTCCTCCCCAGCACGTGTACCAAGCCTGCCCACCCCCGTGTGGCAGGGCCCTGGCCCAGTGTGGCCAGCAGCTCCTCACTGAGCTGCTGCTCCTAGTAGGGGTGGCTAGAGTCCTGTTAGGTCCACAATGGCTTTGATGAAGATGGCATCGTCCCGCACATAGGAATTCTTGGCCTCCATCTTGGACACAGGGCAGAAGAGAGGGCAGCCGCTGGCAATGTTCATGTCGCTGACAGGCCTCTGGAAGGAGGACGAGGTCACATCAGGCCTGAATGCGTCGATCACATGCTCCCGGTTGTTCTGGTCCAGTAGCATCAATGTCACCTGTGAGAAGCCAGCCCAAGGAGAACAGTGTGCCTGTAAGTAGTCTGCACACCTACAGAAGTCCTGTCCTCCCTCTCCCACAGCAGAGTGTCTGGACACACCAGTCAGTGTGTTCAGCTTCTCATCTGGGAAAGAATGCCCATGCTGGCACTGTGTGGAATTGGAGGCTAAAGCTTCACACTGCCACATGCGTATTACTGTGTGCTGCTCTGCTAGTGTGCATCTGACAGATGTTTTCTTGCCAGAGATCCTGAAACATGCACTGCACACCCTAGAAGAAACAGCACTTAACAAGAAGGTGGGACTGACTGGCCATGTCCCCCAGTCTTCTACTCTTCGCCACCTGCTCTGACTCCTCCATTTGTCTTGGAGGACAAGCATGGGCCCTGAGTGGTAAAGGAAAGGGACTGTCCTCAGTCCAACCTGGTCTCTGGAGAGTCAACTCCTCGAATCAAGGTACATCCTGGTTTTGAATATTCATTTTCAATACTCATCCTGGCTAAGGCCTCCCCTTGAGGCGCACTCTCCCAGGAGGCTTTCAAACACTTGTGGGTCAATGAGCCAGTTGTGTCACAACCAGCACTGAGAAATCACCACAGCCCCAAATGCTTGGGGCACAGGCACACACCTTGTCACGGATGACTAGACCACATGGAAACCACACCCAGCTTTCCCCTTCCCCTAGAACCTGGGACTACTGCTCATACCTTCTGATTGAAAGGCCACCGCAAGAGGGCATCGTTGGGGCCTTTCATCACCACGAAGAAGAGAGAGAGGTGTGTTCCCCGCCCTGTGCCATCACCGTTCAAATAGACACGCAGACACATCTTGTAGCCATACCTGCTAGTATAGAAGGCTGGGGCAGTGAGAAAGGGGCGTGAGGACAGGGCAGAACATAGCTTTTCCACCTCAGCCCACCCTCAGGGAGAGAGAAACCTCAACATTTAGCTCTGGGAAAACATTGGGGAAAAATTTTCCCCTAAAAGTGTGCTGCTAATAACTAAATATGTACTTTTTTTTTTTTTTTTTTTGCTTTTTTTTGGGAGGGAGTGGGTGGGGGGAGTCTTGCCATGCAGCTCAAGCTGGCCTCAAAGTCCAAATCCTCCTACTTTGCCCTCCTGAATACTTGGATTATAGGTGTGGATCACCACGCCCGGCTTTCACAGAATTTTTCTAAGCATGTGATGTGGTAGGGAGGGACATGCATGCTATGACACGCATGTGGAGGTCAGAGGACAACTTTGTGGAGTCAGTTCTTTCCTTTCCACCTTCATGTGGGTTCCAAAGATCAAACTCAGGTCATCAGGCTTGTGCCATCATTCTTTACCTGCTAAGCTAACTCATCCCCCGCCCCTCTCCCTGCCTTTAAAGAACTAGCTAACAATGGAAATTTTAGTAACCCCAAACAGACAATGCAAGGAACTATGAACCTGAAGCATAAGGAACGATGTGAGAACCCTGAGGCTGGGACCCTTAGACAAGCTGTGACCCTGCCTCAGCAGAGGAAACACTGGAGAAGCTTTGTCTGGGTGTCAGGGTTATCTCCCAGAGACTGCAGGTGAGTGGTGGACTGAGTGGGAAAATCTGCCCTCAGCTCAAAGACTGGCTGGAAGTCAGAACAGCAGAGGAAAAGCAAAGTGGTCCCGTCCTGGGAGTGGAGGAGACGCGCTCTTCTGCTGTCTACAAGTCAGCCAGCCAGGCTCTTCAGTCTTTGGATTCCAGCAGCCAGGAATGATGATGGCCTACTGGGGGACGACTCCTACCAGCCCTCTCAGGCATCTACACATGCACATGCTGTAGAGTGGGTCTGGAATGCCCTGCTCTCCAAGTGCATGTGTTAAACATCTGGTGCTAGGAGGTGGTGGAACCTTTCTAATGAACAACCTGAGTTTCAGGCACTGAGGGTGTGCCCTTGAAGGCGGTAATGGGGCCCTGACCCAACCCTTGCTTTCTTAATTTAAAAAAAAAATATTTTATTTATGCCAGGCGTGGTGGCGCACACCTTTAACCCCAGCACTTGGGAGGCAGAGGCAGGCGGATCTTTGTGAGTTCAAGGCCAGCCTGGTCTACATAGTGAGTTCCAGGACAGCTGGGGCTACAGGGAGACCTGTCTCAAAAAGACAAAAAAAAAAAAACTTATTTATTATTTTTATCTTATGTGTGTGCGTGTATTGCCTGTGTGTTGGTAATGCACATGTTGTGCAATGCCCTCGGAGGATAGAAGAGGCTGTCAGATTCCCTGGAACTGGAGTTAGGACAGTTGTTAGCTGCCATGTGGGTGCTGGGATTCAAACCCAGGTCTTCTGCAAGAACAACCAATCAGTGTTCTTAATCGATGAGCCATCTCTCTGGACCCCCATCCCTTTCTTTTGTTTTCCAGCTGGGAGATGAACAGCTCTGTACTACCACATGCCGTCTGCCATGATGTGCTACTGCCACAAGTCCAAAGCAGAGGGCCAATCAACTGTGGACTGGAACCTCCAAAACTGTGAGCCAAAATAAGCTTTTCCTCTTAAAAGAAAGCTGATTAATACAATATCCAGTTGGTTCTGCCCCCAAGAGGACCCTCCCTGCTACAATGACTCCAACAGCCGAGCCCAGAGCAATAGGACTATTCATACTCCTGCTAATCCACCCAAGCCAGAAATGCAGTGCTCAAAACCACCTTCCCTGTTTTCTGTAGCCTCTGCCTGCTACGTAAGCCTGGTTACCAACAATACCCAAAGCAGATCTATACAACAAGCTCTCTCATCTACGTGTGGTCCCAGGACATTGCTGCAAGGGTCAAGGGCTTTTAGTGGTCCCTATGGAACTCCCTTCGCCAGAGGCTAACCCTCACTGGGTACCAACTGTTGAACCACCGACACAAAGGTACTGTCAACACAAGCTGCTCCCACATAGCGAAGAGCAGCATCAGGCACCTCAGGCTGCCCAAGTGTCCCTTGAGTTCTTGCCTAAAAGGAACCCGTTTTCTCACTTCCAACTCACAGAAAACAGGTCTATGGTCTCACTTTGGGCCCTTGCTGATGTCACTGTCAGACTAAGCTACAGAATTGAATGGAGTGCTGAGTCTTCAGTCTCAAGAGCAGGACTACCAGTGCCAAGGCAAACCCAACAAGGAGGGCCCCCAAGGTCTCAGCCTTGATTCCAGAACTTCTATTTTAGTGGCAATTTCTTAACGTAAGCCCAAAAATAAAGCGTGCTCAGGTGATGTTCTGATGGATGGTGCCTGAAGTTTATGAAGCAAGCTACTGAGCAGCAAGACTCGGAGACAGGCCAGGGTTAAGGACAAAGGCCTAGACTATCATAAGGCTTGGAGGTACCTCCAGGGACAGAACAGGGGTATTCTGAAGCATCCAAAAAGGTAGCCACAGTGGCACAGTGAGAAGTGCAGACTGGGCAGCATAAGGGAAGCAAACTGCACCCTGAAGTAACACAGACCTCCCCTAACCCCCCAGGGGTACCTTTCAGAGACACTCAAGGACATCCCTTAAGAGACCCTATGGGTGGGGGTGAGGAGAAAGGAGAGCGAACACCTTCACAGGCCCCTTGCTTTCTGCAAACAAAGCTCAACCCAGGAAGGCTCAGACTAGCTCAGAGCCATGGCTCTCCTTGCAGTGCTGTCTTCCAATGCCCACCACAAAGCCACCCTGTGCCCTCTGCTCATCTGCAGGTGACAAGGTTATATTCTGTGCACATCCAACCTGGTGCCCAGCAGCTCCTCATACCCAGACTCCCACCTGAGGGGGAAAGCTACCCAATTTGCTCCTCAGGAGGTGTAGGCACTCCTGGTGCCAGCTGAAGATGTGCCCTGCCCCATCAGATGGGAAGATCACAAACGGCACCTGGTGAGAAGATAGCAGGCGTGCGGCCAGCTACTGCTTCCTGGCGCTTCCTGGCAAAGTCTGAGATCTTCCAGATGAAGACCCCATCGTAGGTGGACGCCTCCAATTCTGAGACTTTCTGCTCCAGATCCGCCATGGCCAGGTCCTTGAGGCCAATACTCCTCTCCAGCTGCTGCACCTGCAGAGCAGAGGCCATGTTACTCTTACAGGATGCAGTGACTGGACTGCACATGCCATGGGCACCAAGCCCCTACTCCTACACTGCCAATCTCCAGCAGTCTCTAGTCTGCTCTGTTCCCATGAGCTGACTTCTGGATGTGAGCTACCTGTTCTAAGACCACAGGGAAGGCTCTGACCTACATGGACCCAGGAGTTTCACAGCCCCAGCTCATCACATGACTGATGTGCCCTCCCAAGCTGGAGAGAGATTTCAGCTGCTAGTCCTACAGAAAATGGAAACGTAGGAGGTTCAAGCCTAAGACAGAGAGTACAGATGGGGGTGCAAAGATCAAGGACTTGCTACCCCCACCAGGCACAGACCTTGTTACTCAGGGCCTCAATCTTGTCTTGGTCCAGCCGGTGCTGCCGACTACAAGCCTCTGCCGTCACTGCTACCCTCTCTACCTCCCTGTTCAAGACGCAGACAATGTTCTCGAAGGTGGCTGTCTTCCGCTCCAGGGTCTGGCACCGCTGCAGCAGCTCTGGCTCCACCTGGCTCTGGTCCCCCTGGGAGGCTTGGGACTCTAGCAGTGAGTTCAGCAGCAGGGCCAGGTGCTCCCGTAGCTGTTGTGCCTCATGATCCTGCAATTCCTCCATTTCTACCTGTGAACATAGGGTGGGCAGCTCTTGGCATGGTGCCTGCACAGAAACAGCTTGGAAAATGCAGCACCACGGGCTTCTCTGTACTGAGGGAGAGGGGGCCACAGAGACGCAAGCATGCCTAGGAGGCCTATAACAGTGCGGCTCAGCGCTGACAGCTTTCTCCTCTTCCTGTGTCTACTCTGTCACTGTCTTAAAGTCAACTGTTTCCTATACCACTTCCTTGCCTTTAACAAAGAGGAGCAGTGGGTGACGTGCTGAGTGTCTGCAGCCCCAGTTACTCAGAGGCTGAGATAGGAGGACCTCCTGATGCAGGAGCCTCAGGCCAGCTTGGGTAAATAATAAATAAATAAAGAATAAAGAATAAATAGTTCAGTCCCCAGAACTCACATGATGGAAGAGAACTGACTCTCTGAAGTTGTCCTCTGACCTTCACATGAACATGATAGCATACACACTCTATACCGCATTCAAAAATAAATGCAGTAGCACTTTTAAAAAGTAATAAAAAGAAAAGACTATTTTTAAAAAGTTGCCTTTGGGAGATGGAAAGATAGGACTTGAGGCCAGGCTTCCTTAGAAGATACATTATTTTCTTTTTTGATTTCTTGAGAAGTGTCTTCCTACAGCCCCAGCTGGCTTAGAATGCGCTATGTAGACCAGGCTGGCCTTGATCTCACAGAGATCTGCCTGCCTCTGCCTCCCGAATGCTGGGATTAAAGGCTTGCACCACCTTACCTGGCAGAGATGCCTTTTTAAAAAATATTTTATTATTTTTATGTGTATGAATGTACTGCCTGCATGTATGTAAGTGCATCGCATGCATGCAATGCCTGTGGAGGCCAGAAGAGGGTCAGTATACACATGCATTTCTGCCTGTCTCCTGTTCTAGTCCTCAAGCTCTCCTCTCCCCTGGCATTCCAACCATTTTATATCTTATTTCAGTGTTTTCAAAAATATTTTTTAGCCAGGCCTGGTAGTGCACGCCTTTAATCCCAGCACTTGGGAGGCAGAGGCAGGTGGATCTCTGTGAGTTCAAGGCCAGCCTGGTCTACATAGTGAGTTCCAGGACAGCTGGGGCTACAGGGAGACCCTGTCTCAAAAAGACAAAAAAATGTATTTTTTTAAATTATTTTTTATTTTATGTGCGTGAATGTACTGCCTGCATGTATATAAGTGCACCCATGTCATACAGTGCAGTAGAGGTCAGAAGAGGGCATTGAATTTCCTGAACTGGAATTACAGAGGGTTGTTAGCCACCATGTGGGTGCTGGGAATTGCACCTGAGTCCTCTGCAAGAGCAGCCAGTGCTCTTAACCGCTGAGCCATCTCTCCAGCCCCTTCTTTCAGTGTTTTAAAAAGCACTAGTCAGGGGGTGGAGATGATATGGCTCAACGGTTGCTGGGTTAGGTTCCCACCACCCATATGGCAGCTAACAACCAACCGTCTATAACTCCACTTCCAAGGGATCCCATACCTTCTTCTTACCTCTGCAGACACTGTATGGACGTGGAACACTTACATGAAAAACACTCATAAACATAAAATTAAAATAAATTAAAAAAAAATTTTTTTTGAAGCAGGGTCTCTCTGTAGCCCAGCTGTCCTGGAACTCACTATGTAGACCAGGCTGGCCTTGAACTCACAGAGATCTGCCTATCTCTGCCTCCCAAGTGCTGGACTACAGGCATGAGCCACCATGCCCAGCTAAATCAAAAAATTTTAAACATCAATCAAAATACATGCCTTTAATCCCAGCACTCAGGAGGCAGAGGCAGGAGGATCTCTGTGAGATGGAGGCTAGCTGGTCTACATAAAGAGTTCCAGGCTAGCTGGAACTACAAGGAGATAGTGTCTCAAAAGAGAAAAATAAAGTATACTGTTATCTATAAGAGACATGAAAGCAAAACAGTACAAAGAGATGAGTTTTTCTTTGTCCGGGGCCGCGCTTTAGAGAACTGTCTTTCTCGGGGACACTGCACTGGTACAATAAACTGCTTTGTGTTTTAACCATTGGCGTTCCATTCTCTCTTCTAGGTACAACATGACAGCCCTAGGCGTCATCTCATGGTGTTTCCGTCTCTTTGTAGTTGGCTGTGGCCACTTGGACAATGAGAAAGGCGTGAGGCCACACCGCCCAGGAGTGGCTCAGATAGCCGTTCTCTTATGTTGGTGGGGACCCTGAGCATGGGCCTGGATCAACGGGGAAGTTCATAAGCTGTGAGACCCATGCCTGGGTTTTTACAAGAGAGAGAAACTTCCGTCAGGTCTGAGCACATGCATTCTGGGTTCTCTCTGGCCATCAGCTGAATTCCATGCTGACTGCCAGCAAACCTGTGACCACGTCCTCAGACAGGCTGCAGGGTTCCAGCTGAGCTGCAGCTTGTCACTGAGCTTGCTGGACTTCTATGTGCTTCCTGTCCCCTTCCCATGGTCTTGGGTGGACCAGGGACCAGTGTGTGCCTCTGGGTGTTTACCCCAACAGTCAGTAGCCACAGGAAAAGAGCTGGTATAAAAACTTGAAAGTCCCCCAAAACACTGGCTGTGCTTAAAACTTAGTTGACACACCTGTTATCTGACCTGTTACTTCTCTGGATATTTCAACGAGGGAAGTGAGCAAGGGACCCTTCAAAGGCCTGTGCCTGACTGCTCCTAGCAGCTTTATCTGTGACCATTCCGAACTGCAGAACTGCAAGTAATCCACACACCTGTCAATGGATGAAGGGTGATCAAACTATGGAGTGTAGCACAATGTGACACCCCACAAGGAGAGATGACATGAGCTGCTGATACTCCAGTGAGTCCAACGTGGGCAGCCAGGCAATCAGGGCACATACAGGAAAATGCAAACTGGTTTATAGGGATAGAAAACAGCAGTGGTTTGGGGGAGGTGCGGTGGAAGGAGGCTGAGGGGCTCAAGCAATCTTTTTTTTTAATTTTATTTTTATTATTTTTATTTTATGTGTATGAGTGTGTAAGTGCACCTGTGTCATACAATGCCCACAGAGGTCAGAAGAGGGTGTAGATATCTTGGAACCGGAGTTACAGATGGCTTTTGGCCACCATGTGGTGCTGGGAATTGAACCTGGGTCCTCTGCAAGAGTAGCCAGTACTCTTAACTACTGAGCCATCTCTCCAGCTCTAAGATGCCTTATTTTATAAACCTGATTTTGAAACTATATTTTTACTTTCATTTATTCATTACATGGTATGTTCATCAAAAAAATAAACTAGGGCTGGCAAGATGGTTCAGTGGGTAAAGCTATTGCCACTAAGTCTGGCAACCTAAGTTCCATCCCTGAGAACCCCATGTTCAGAGAAGTGGGATCCGCATAATGGAAGAAGAGAACTCACTCCATAAGTTGTCCTCTGATCCCCATAAGCATGCCATATCTCACTCGCATGTGTACATGTGCACACACAAAAACAAATAAGAAAACTAACTGAAAAAAACACACTTGAAGCTTAAAAGCAAAAAGACAAAGACATGTATTTGTCCCAGTGAGGCGCATCCTGGACCACGGGAGGCACAGCAAGCATGGGCAGCCCTGCCGTCACAGAGCAGGCAGCTGGAACCGTGGTGAGTGTAAAGGGACATGTAACCTGCACAGTGGCATTCCCACTGGGAGGCTCAGGGGTGCCAGATGCATATATACGTGGGTGTTCTCAGAGATAAGCAGTGGTCAAAGCCTGAGACCCAGGAAGTCTCAGGAAGATGGGCCCAGACACCTAAGGGCAGGAAGAAGCGGTGCTGAGAGAAAGCCAGGGGAGACAGTCAGAGAGACGGGGAAGCTAGAAGCTGGGGCTGGAGGCTAAGTGAAGTATGGAGGATGAGGGAAAGGCCCACCCATGTCCCCAGCCCCCACTGCAGACCCGCGGCTTACCATCTCAGGGCAGCCAATGGCATGGAATCTACAGGGGACCCGGCACTTGCCACACGTCTTAACATGGTCCTGAAACTGGAAGGGGAAGATGAAGTTACAGAGGGCACCATTCCTGGGTTTCCCCCATTTCTTCAATGTACTGACCAGGTCAAAATTTTCACGAGGAACCACTAGGTTCCCCCCGATTGGCCTCCTCATTGTTGTGAAGGATAGGCTCTGCCAACCTGTCCACCATCGATCACAGAGACAGGATGACATTTCTGGATGGCTATGGAAAGCCCAGCTCATATTCTGGAGGAGGTCTATACCATAGAGAAAGCAACCAAGCTTTCTGTCACCCTTGAGGATGTGTGGTGCTGAAGCCTCCGGGCCTGGGGTAGAACACACAGATTCACAGCAAAGGATGCGCTGAGCGCAGGAGAGCCCTTGTGTACGCTGAGACCAGATAGCACCTTGTGTGCACAGGGACTGGACAGCACCAATGGACCACTGTGGAGCTCATGAAACCCAAGAACACACCCTTCTGTGTCTGATCAGAAAAGGAAAAAGATCACCTTTCTGACAACTGACAACTGACGAGGGTGAGGAGCCTTTCTCTTCACCCACCAGGTCAGGCAGCAAGTGGGTCAGGCTTGCCTTGTAAGATCAGCTTACAAACAGTGGGAACTGCCGTTCTCAGAAAAAAGCCACACCTGTGTTAGAGTCTACAAGGCTAATTCTCTTCATGATTGAGAGCTAAAATGTTGCAGGTGCAGAGTCCAGTTATCCTGGGCTATCTTACAGTTTCTACAACAGTCACTCATTCCCTACCTGGGCCTGAGCTGACACTGTGACTATCAGATAAAACCTCTTAAATGTACTAACTTAGCAGACCACTGGCCTCCATCAACCCAAAAGCTACAGGTGTCATTAGACAGTATCTGAGGCCTATAGCAGAAGTTTCCCTACTTCAGTGTAACCTGCTACCTGCTGTTCCCACTAATGTATCTTTTCAATGCTTTCCTTCATGGCTTTCTTTTGTTCTGTAACTAGGAACTTCATAAAACTGTTTCCAGTCAATAAAAACTTGTTATTCGGGGTAATGAAATCTGTGTCCTGGGCCATAATTGCTCATATTTGGCTCAAAAAAACCCTATTTCTTATTTCTTCAAGGCCAGAGCTGTATTTCGCACCAAGAGGGAAGCCCGGGTAGTCCTCCATACCTAGATCCTAACTGTGGATCAAGATCCCAAACGGGATGGAGAAGCCCTGAGCGGTGCCTTCAGAGCAAACAGAAAACCAAGACACCATTAAACCACGAGGAAGAACAAGAGGTTGTCACATTCCAAGCACACACAAGTGGAAGACACCGACCAGAGACAGCACCTGCGCTGTGCCAAACAGCTTCAAAGCACTGGAACAGCAGGTAAACATCCTGCCTACCAAAGGGCAACATACCAGTCACAGGCCTTCCACAATATCCCATCTAGAGCTAGAGCATGAACCCTACACCATGCTTTAGAGCTGAATGGTCCCCAGTGAAAGTTAAAAGGACTTAGCCAAAGCCCCTGGAGGATCCTATCACAACTGGATCAGGGAAGAAAGGCGACCTCCCCTCCACCTAGTCCCACCCAGTTTCAGGTGTAGGCTACGACTTACTAAACAGAACTGATGCAGTCAGGCAGTCAAGTAGGGCCAGAAGAACAGACGGGCTCAGGTAGCCTGCAACCCATCATGCCGCTGCCAGCACAGCTACTGACTGCTACATCAGACTGATCTTTGACGCCCATAGCTGTCACCACACCTACTCTTCATGCTTCAGTCTCTGGGGAGATATCCCTTCCAACCCCCTACCCACAAGAGGTAGGTCCAGGAAAAAGAAACTTCTAGTGTAGTCCCCATGGTGTCCCTCTCGGGATCACTGACAGCATAAGCTCTGCACAGGAGGTACCCTCCTCAGCATAAGATGAGAGAGTCAAATACCCTGGTGCTAAGGCACTGAGTACTTGCTATCATAGCAAGCAACTAAGTTTCCCTCCACACTCAAACTGCTTGCCACAAACACGAAGCTCAAGGTCAATGCCAACATGACACACAATTAGTATTTGGGGCATAACAACATCAACATTTAATTTTTAGAATAATCAAGTTGTAATTCAGGCTGAGCACATGGCTCAGGGGTAGAATGCTTGCTTGATAAGCTCTGATTTCCAACCCTAGCACCGCACACCACAAAAAAGGGGGACTTGCCCAAAAGTAATACTATAAACCAAGATGGTGGGTGCATACCTGTAATCCCAGCACTCAGGAGGTAGAGGCAAGAGGATCAGGAGTTCAAAGTCATCTTTGGCTACACATCGAGTCTAGGCCAGCCCAGGCTACATTAGACCCCACCTCAGGGGAAAAACTAACAAACATTATGTTGGAGGATAAAGTAATAGCTAGCCCAAGAGTGTGGCTACCATGTCCAAAAATACCTGGTCCTAGGACCCAAGGAGAAGTAAGCTTCACTTTGCTGCTGCTCTCCCTCTGGGGCCAGGTTATAAACCTCCCTATCACCACAGTCCCTCACCACTGACCTGGAGGCCTGGCACCCATGGCCCTCAGAAGACAGAAGTGTCTTACCTTCTCCCGAGAGATCTTCTTTTTGCCACAGCCATCACAGGTCAAGGGGAACTTAGGGCAGACTTCATAGTGTGCCTTGGAAAGAAACAGGAGCATTAGATGGAGATGCCAACACCAGGACACGGTGGTAAGGGATGAGGGGGACCATGTGGTGCTCAAACAGCAGCCAACACCCAAGAGATGCTGATACAGTCCTGGTCCCTGTGATAGTGGCGGACACCATGTAAGGCACCCTCAGTGCTTCAGAGACTTTAGGACTTTCTATTCCTCTGTAGCTTCTAGAGAGCATAAGACAAAGCCACTGCTCGGGACTGGAAAGGGAGCATCACCACTGTGTGACACCTGACTGGTCCACGTGAAGGCGGTGGATGGTTGTGCCAGGCAGGTGCTATGAGGCTGGTGAGACTTTCTGACGGCTAGACTGGACTGTTCTCACATGACCACAAGGGGCAGCCAAATCACCTCCAAGAGAGGCCCTGATGAGTTACTTGCAGAGTGCCCAGCACCCCAGAGGCTCTGGTTAAGTCTGTTCACATGACAGGAACACAATGCCAACACCTGGGATATGGACAGCAAATGCAGCAGGCAGGAATCCCGAGACAGGGCCTGGAAACGGATGTCCATGACTCTGACGCCAACAAACAAATGTGAATGAAGGGCACTTCCTGACAGTGGGAATGTAGGGAAACCATCAAGTACAAGAGAGATTACGGTTAAATTTCAGATGTGGGTGCTCTGGCTTGGAAGTGTCCCCCGAAGAGCTACATAAAGCTTAGTCCCCAGCATGGTACTGCAGGGGAGGTGATATGATCCAAGAGGCAGAGTAGGCCACTGGCCATACGCCTCAGAGGGGTAGAGGACCTTAGTCCCTTCCTCCTTCCTCACTTCCCCACTTTGTACTCCAGAGTCAAGATACAACTTTTCCAGCCAGGCGCGGTGGCGCACACCTTTAATCCCAGCACTCGGGAGGCGGAGGCAAGCGGATCTCTGTGAGTTCAAGGCCAGCCTGGTCTACATAGTGAGTTCCAGGACAGCTGGGGCTACAGGGAGACCCTGTCTCAAAAAGACCAAAAAAGAAAAAAAAAAAAAAGATACAACTTTTCTCTTTGGAAAATGATTATCTCAGTGACTTGTTAGTGATGGAAAGGTGCTGATAATGCATCCTGAACTATTCCAGCCGAAAAGACATGCAGTCAGGCTTGTTCAATTACAGTCTAGAGGAATGACACACAGTCTGGTGAATCACAATGCTGCCCTTGCTACTTGCTGTGTTTGAACTTTTCTAAAATAAAACACTTTGAAGGGTGGGGAGGAGGCAGAGTCTGACACCATACCCAAGCTGGCCTCAAACTCAACCCCCTTGAGTGCTGGGATTACAGGTGCTGAATCGCCATGTCCAGCTTTCAAAACACTTTTTGTTTTGGGGTTTTTATTTTGTTTTTGACACAAGGTCTCCCTGCTAGCTTATATACCCCAGCTGGCCTGGAACTTGCTACCAGGCCAGTCTCAATCTCAGATCTACCTGCCTCTGCCTCCCAAGTACTGGGATTAAAGGTATGTGCCACCATGCCCAGCTTGAAACACTGTTTTTTTTGGTCTTTTTGAGACGGGGTCTCCCTGTAGCCCCAGCTGGCCTGGAACTCACGATATATCTGTAGACCAGGCTGGCCTTGAACTCAGAGATCCACCCGCCTTTGCCTCCCAAGTGCTGGGAAAGGCGTGTGCCACCATGCCCGGCTGTGAAACACTTTTTTAAGTGACTCAGTACTGACTTCATAACCCAAGCCAAGTTCCACCAAGAAGCTTCCACTCTCATGGCTCCAAGAAAGGGCTGGCACCATGGAGACAAGAGAGAAGTCAAGCCAGCACCAACCATGGGGAACAAACTCCAGCTCAATGCCTGTGATGTAGCCACTGTCCCCAGGCTACACTTGCCCAGCGCACCTCCAGGTCCGCATGGCTACAGGATGCCCGGCAGTGCTGGCAGCTCAGGCTCCTCTTGGGGCATTCCTGTTCAGTGTGGTGCTCCTTCTCGCTGAGGCGGACCAGGATTTTACACGCAGGGCATTCAGTCAGGAGGAATGGGCAGAGTCCTTCGTGGCAGCTCTGGCAACAAAAGGAGGTAACTGAAGACAGCATGCAGACCCTATAGGCAGCTGTGGCATGTGTATGTGGTTTGCTGTTCTGTGCCATCCTGCCCACCCACCATGGAAATTGTCCTCCACAGACCTGAGACAGGCCGACAGGTCAGTGTGTCCTCTTCCCACTTTGAGAAACCAGGGATGCCGACCCATCCATATAACTGAGCAGAGTCTCCGGGTGGGTGGTGCCTCCCCAGGACACTCACCTCTTCAACTGCATACCCAGTGCTAGGTTCCCCATGTCAGCTCCCAAGGAAGAAAGCGGGTTGTTCTGCAGCATGAAGACACACAGCAGGGCCATGCTGGGGATCTTATGTTATAGTGGAGATGTATGAAATATATGAGAGAAACATGGAGATATGTGGAAATGGCTGCCTGACTCCCAATACCTGGAGCCCTGGGTATGGTCACCTAGCAAAGGCCCAAGGTATCACAATTCCAGCCAGGCCAAGGTATTGGGAAACCATCCGGAAGCTGGTTGTTCTAAATGCACAGGATGTGAATCTGAGACCTATGCTATGAGGAGAACCAGCCGAAGGGCCAGAATGACACACAGAGACCACCCAGGAGCCCACTCACTCATCCCAACAATGGACCAAGAATGAGGCAGGGCTATGAACATGGATAAGTCTACCAAAAGGAGGGAGCCTGTGACCACAATGTGCTGTGCCTCTCCACTGACCAATGAGCACTAACATAGAGGCGCCCACCCAGTGAGCCCCAGACAGGGCGGTGAGCACAGTGAGGCTGGAGAAAGTACTCCAGGAAATTTAGGGAAGTTAGGCCTGCAGAGCAGCCCAGGGACGCACAGAAGACAGAGAGGAAGGCAAATCAGGGAGTCCAGAACCACAGTTGACTGTCTGGCCTGAGGTCGTTCTGGGCAGGGCCTCTCAGACTGTTCCAAGAACTGTCTTACTATGAGGAGTCTGCACAGAGAAGTGACAAGAGGAGCCGAGCCCCCCAAAGCCTCACTGTCAAGCTAACTAATGAAGAAAGAGGTGACAGCCACCAGTAAGGTGCCAAGAGGGTTGGGTGTGGGTTGTCTGGATATGCTTAGGGAGCCAAATGGATGTGCTGTACTGGCTAGAGCAGAGGGAAGCCAGGAAGGACCCAGGCTTTCTAGCCCTATCCACATGAGGGGTAAAGTCAGCACACAGAGGCCAAGGAGGTACCAGAACCACAGCAGCCCAGCTGAGAGAAGTGTACTGTAAGGTGAAGAGAGCAGGGCAGGGCCACCAAAGGGACCTGTTGGCCAAACTGTCTTGTCCTGTCTTCTTTCTGGTTTTGTTTTTTTTTTGTTTTTTTTTTTGTCTTTTTGAAGCAGGGTCTCCCTGTAGCCCCAGCTGTCCTGGAACTCACTATTAGACCAGGCATCCCTTGAACTCACAGAGCTCCGACGGCCTCTGCCTCCAGTGCTGGGACTACAGGCGTGCACCACCGCGCCCAGCTCATTTTGTTTTGTTTCTGTTCTTGTTTTTTTTTTTTTTAAGACAAGGTCACAGGGTGAAGTAGCACACGCCTTTGATCCCAGCACTAGAGAGAAGAAGCAGGAGGATCTCTGTGAGATTGAGGTAGTCTGTTCTATATAGCAAGTCCATGCCAGCTGGGGCTACAGGAAAACTCTATCTCAGAGGAAAAAAAAATAAAGATGATCTTATGAGGCCAGGCTGGTGGTTGTGGACTTGCTATTCTCTTGCCTCCACCCCTGAAGTCCTGGGATTACAGGCATACACCATCATACCTGGCTCCCAAGCCTTTTAATAAAAACACAGGTAAAACACATGACCCTAATCATATTAGGCACACAGGTCCGTTTAGGAAGCATGTTCACTGCAGCCACCACTGTTCATCCACAGAATCTTCATCTTCCTAAATGAAAACTTGGTCTCCATTAACAGACTCCCCAGCCCCTGGAAACATCTATGTCCCTCTCTATGGACACATGCATGCAACTGCACAGGACTGATCCCCTGTGCCTGGCTCATCTCACTGAGCACATGGAGAGGCTCTCAAGCAGATGACACAGGACCATGCTGTGGAGGACAGAAACTGTCAGGAACAAGACCCTTAGAAAAAGGTAAGTTCCTGAGGCTGAGAGACAGCCCAGTACAGGGTAGGGAGGACCCAAAGCCTGGGCCTGGTGGTAGTTCGGTTCCATGAGGATCAGGCCTGCAGCTCAGAGCTGCCTGAACAGGTGGGGTTCTAGACAAGGAAAGGAAGAGCTGGTAGAAGCAGCACCTCTAGGGCTCTCAGGAAGGCACTGCTGGTTAGAAAGTTCACCACGAATGCTGGGGCCCCCAGAGGCTGGAATAACCATACCACTAGTCTAGGCTAAGGGGCTCTGGCCCAGCCTACATGTGCTCTGCATGCCATAGTATCAAACCAAGCAAAAAGGGACCTCACAAGGAGCTATTATGCCTTCATAGGTTACAGAACATAGAACTAAAGCACAAGTGGTTAAGCTACTAAGATTTAACTTTAAAAGGTTATTCTTTATGGCCGGGCATAGTGGCACACGCCTTTAATCCCAACACTCGGGAGGCGGAGGCAGGCCTTGAACTCTGTGAGTTCAAGGCCAGCCTGAGGGAGACCATGTCTCAAAAAGACCAAAAAAAAAAAAAAAAAAAAAGGTCATTCTTTATAACTTGAGGCTGGGAGATGACTTAATAAAGTGCTTGCCACACAAGCATGAGGACCCGAGTTTAACAGCACTCCCTAACCTCCTGCCCCAGAACCCATGTAAAAAGTGGGTATGGCAAAGTCCTCTTGTAATCCCAATGCTGGGGAAACAGAGACAGGAAAATCCCTGGGGCTTGATGGCCAGCCCAGGCTCATCAGTGAGCTCCAGGCCAATGAGGAAACCCTCACTCAACAAAGTAGATGACTCCCGAGAAACAACCCACAGTTGACCTCTGGCCTCGACCTGCACGCACACACATGTGTACTGACATGAACGTAATATTACATTAACATACACACAAATAAAATAAAATACCCCTAAGGTTGCAGATATAGTAACAGAGAACCTTTGCACAAGCCCTGGATTCCAACCCCTATACTGCAAAAAAAAAAAAAATAAGAGACAAACTGATAAAGCAGCTTGCATTTGCTTTAAAGTGGTCAATAAAGGGTGAGAAAGGTTAGCGGACAGCTGGAAGGGCCGGGCCCAGGAACACCAGCGCTGACTTGCTCCTAGCCCACTGCTCAAAGTTGCTGTTTCTTTTTCGTTGTTGTCATTTGAGACAGGGTCTCTCTATGTGGCTCTAGATGGCCTGGAACTCACTATATAGACCTGGCTGGCCTTGAAATCACAAGAGACCTCCTGTCTCTGCCTCTCTGAGTGTTGGGGTTAAAGGTATACACCACCATGACTGGCCCTGCTGTTTTGTTTTTTTGAGATGGGATCATACAAAACTCAGGATGACCTCAAACTCCTGATCCTCCTGTCAAATTTCAATAATACAACTTTTCTCCTGGGCTGGGTATAGCTCAGTGGTAGAGCACATGCTTCATGTGCATGAAGCCTGGGTTCAGTGTTCTTACTGGTGCCTAAAATTCCCAGCTGAGCTCAGGGCCTGAGGATCTGAGGTTCAGCCTGAGCTGAAGCTCATCAATTAGTCTAGAGTGTCTGGCCATGGCTGTCTCTGCTTCTCTAGCACTGAGATTATAGAAGTGTACTACCATACCTGACTTTTTGACATGGACTCTGAGAGTTGAACTCAGGTCCTTAGCTCAAAGGGTTACAGGCAGCCGAAACACCTGTACCAACAGGCAGCCAGCACGAAGTTCAATTTCCCCCTCAGCCCTAACAGACACAATTCAAATAAACTGGCATTTATTCAATCAGAATTCAAATTTAACACTTCAAGCAAATGCGACCGCAATATTACAGTGAATTTCTCTTTGTCTACTTATTTACTGGTTTTTGTTTTGTTTTGTTTTGTTTTTGGTGTTTTCAAGACAGGGTCTCCCTGTAGCCCCAGCTGACCTGGAACTCACTATGTAGACCAAGCTGGCCTCAAACTCACAGAGATCCACCTGCCTCTGCCTCCCGAGTGCTGGGACTAAAGACGAGCACCACCACGCCCGGCTATTTACTAGGTTTTTTAAAACATTTTATTTTTATTTTATGTGTATGAACGTTTTGCTTGTTGTAAGTGCATAACATGTGTAAAATGCCCTGTAGGGGCCAGAAGAGGATGTCAGATTCCCTAGTACTGGAGTTATGGACAATTGTTAGCTGTCATGTGGGTGGTGGGAATCGAACCTGGGTCCTTTGCAAGACAAGCAGATTCTCTTAACTGCAGAGCCATTTCTCTAGCCCCTTATTTTTTTATTTTTTTATTTTTTTTTTGAGACAGGGTCTCACTATTTCGCCCTAGCTGTCCTAGAACTTACTACATAGACCAGGTTGGCCTCAATCTCACAGAGATCTGCCTGTCTCAGCCTCCTGAATGCTGGGATTAAAGGCATGTTCTACCACACCTGGCTGGATTTATTTTTATGTGTCTGAGTGTATTGTCTGCGTGTATGTAAGTACACCTGTGTCATGCAATGCCTACGGAGGTCAGAAGAGGGTGTCATATTCCCCGGAACTGGAATGGTTGTCAGCCACCATATGGGTGCTGGGAACTGAACCTGGGTCCTTTGTAAGAGCAGCCAGTGCTCTTAACCACTAAACTATCTCTCTCTCCAGCCCCACAACTGAATCTCTTACCATAAGATAAGACCATACTCACCTCCCTAGTGCTAGGGGCTCCCTAGTATTAGGTGTTGCCTAGTCCCTGCCTAGAAGCCTAGCCCCCATGTGTACCTACTTTCAGCCCTGCAACCTGGGGTCTCTGTGAAACTCATCTGACCAACGTTCTTTGGCAGGTAATCTAGAGACATTAGATTCTAATAGGGCTTTAAATTCAGTCTCAGAATGAAAGGCATCATCATGAAGGAAAAACAAAGCCAAAGGCTAAGTGGGATTTTTCTCCATTATTTCTTTTCCAAAGTTTCCATAATGATTAAACCACTAAAAACAGCTTTAGTTATAGTCTTAGCAGTGACAGCCAAGGATCAAAGAGATGGACAGGTAGGAGGAGGGAAATCACTTTTGGAAAGGTGGTAATAACTACACACAGAGCACAGAATATGCAATTTCTGCCCTGGCCTGTGACATTTACCACCAGTGAGAAGTTTTTTATCGATAATCAGTCACAGCAGAGCTGTGCCTGCCCTCCCATGTGACCAAACCCAACTCCTCTCAGGGACTTTCCAGAGCTCTCAAAGGGCGCAGCCAGGGACTTTCCACTCCGCATGCCTACAGGGCCACATGGCACCAGGCCCAGGGCCTGGCTGTAATCCCTGGCCCTCAGCCAGAGGCCCACAGTCACTGACCTCCTGTACCACCAGCCTGGAGGTAGCAGAGACCCCAGAGGAATCCAGAGCCCAGCACAGAGCTAGGAACTGCTATTCTACCTGCCACAGGGGTTTCTCAGACACCCTCAAGGGCAGAGACTTCACCCTCTACATTCACATCTCCCTGTACCTGCCCAGCCCCACCCCCCAAGGAAAGACCCTCAGCCTGTCACTTCCCTAGGGGCCATCGTGCTCACATAGCATTGTGCATTTCACTTTGGGAACACACTGCCAACTGTGGCTGTGGCTGACCAGGCTCTGACCCCACGCTAGAAAAGAGCTCCTCCTCTACCCAAATGCAGTCCAAAACTGCTCTCCCAGCAAAATGAAACCCAGAGCCTGAGACCACAAAGTAGTGTCAGTTGACAGAACATGGGAAGTATGGCCAGACACACATGGCAGGGCACAGGAAAGGAGACAGGGACTCTGAAACCCAATCCCACAGGACTGTTTCAGTGGGAGACCCCCAAGTTCTCTGTCTAGGTACACAGGGACCTCTCTGAAATGTAGGAAAGCAGGGTTCTGAGCAAAGAGTCCTTTACCGCTCAAAGGCATGAGGACATTTGGGATGGCATCAAGGTATCTCCCACCTTAGAAATGACAATTTGTTACCTACCAGTCACAGCACCCAGCCCCTCACACCCACCATTCTACTGTCTATCATGAATTTCACAACTTTGGGACCTCATGTGAATGGAATCCTACAGGCCCTGCCTTCCGTGCCTGGCATAGTCACTCAGCACGATGTCATCAAGGTCCATCCCTGTCATGGCAGGTACAGGCTTTCCTTCTTTTTTCTTTTTAAATTAATTAATTAATTAATTTTTTGTCTTTTTGAGACAGAGTCTCCCTGTAGCCCCAGCTGGCCTGGAACTCACTGAGATCCGCCTGCCTCTGCCTCCCAAGTGCTGGGACTACAGGTGTGCAACCACCATGCCCAGCTCAGATTTAAACTTTTTGAAGGTTGTTGTTTAAGAGAAGAATGAGGAATGGATAACTGAGTGGACTGGAGTGGCCTGGCCTAGCCACATGGCCCTTGTGATGCAGGCTTAACCGAAGATGCTGAAAGATGACATAGGCTTACACTGATGTTCGCACTACAATGGCATCATCCATTTCCATCTCTGTTCCTGGCCTTCTAGAAGCCTTTCTGTGACCACCGAACAAATGTACTCATTTCCTGGGCAATTTCCAGTGTCAACACAACATCCCTTGTGGGTATGAGACACAACATAAAATCCAACTGAACTTGGAAGCTGCAGTTTCCAACACAGGATTGGAGATCTGTTGCCTAGGCAAATATGATGCTCTCAAGGCCAATATGGCACTTGATCCTTGCACAAGGCACCTCCTATTCTTTCTTCATCTCTGGAGACAGAGCAGGAAACAGAGGCACGGAGAAAAATGCCAGGATCTATGGTGCGGTCCTGTGCTGCACTACTTCTAAAGGGTTTCAAAAAGGATATTGTTTTTAAAAAGAGATGAAACAAAACAAAACCAAGGTCTCCCTAGGCAGAACAGGCTCCCCTCAAATTCAGGATTCTCCTGCCTCAGCTTCCCAAGTGTTGGGATCACAAGCATGTCCCCACTAAGGGAACACTTTCTAAGGAGCAGTTGCCTCTTCCTCCACATACATTATTAGGCCCATCCCAGCAAGAGTAGATAGACAGCTTCCATTAAAACTTCTTTGTAGAGCAGAACCTCCCCAAAGCCCAAGGGTGGGCTTCAGCCAGGACACCTTGGCCCAGGCCTGCAGAGATGCCTCTCTACCTCGTATTCTTTCAGGGTTCCCTTCCAGGTGCATCCATCATTGGGACAGACAGCTGGCAGGCTCTCCACCTCCCTGCGAGCAGCATTATCTGGAAAGGCCTGGGAACAGGAACATCCTTGGTTTACACTTCCTCCCAGCACCCCACTGCCCACGAAGCACCATCCACGATCACAGCCCCTATCCAAACCAACCCGTGCCTCCCTCTTGGGCCAGGTCATGGAGCATGGATGACTGAGGACCAGCTCATGTCTGCACATCTACCTCTCTAAACTCTCCACATTCACATCTGCTAAGAGGCCACTTCTAGAACCTCCTAAATTCTCATTATCACCAATGTTATGAAAGGAAATTCCCAAACATTTTCCAACTCATTTTGACATTTTTAGCTCAATACAGTGTACTTACCGAACTGCTCTCTAAAATAGAAGTTCCTTCTTCATATATGCCTTCATGGACACAGGCAGCACAATTCTGAGGCCCAGAGCTAGTGGGGGCAGAGGAAGCACAAAATCCCACTGTAAAGCTTGTTCTGGAGAATAACCGACATTGTCTGCTCAGCCCACAGTCCAGCTCTGCAGCACCCGTGCTTAATGTTTCTCATTTTGATGAAACAAGCATGTCAACTGTACATTGTTTAAAGGGTTTCTAACCACAGAGAAGATTCAAACATGGAAAGGGGGATTGAGGACTTCAATGTGCAAGGCCAAGCCATTTCTTCCCTTTTTTAAAATTTATGATGCTAAGAATCTAACCTAGAGTCTCGACCCATGTCAGGCAAGTGCTTTATCACTGAGCCCCCATTCGTTCCACTTGTGAGCAAGGCACTTTGCTCACACACACCAGAAACAGCTAGGTGTGCTCATCCTCCTGACAAGTGCTGCCTCTCTTTTAGACTACTGCACAGCGACACTTGCCAGCCAATCACCTACACAACCTGCCCACCCAGAGCAGGCTAAAG
Organism: Nannospalax galili; assembly: GCF_000622305.1. NCBI lineage: Eukaryota > Metazoa > Chordata > Mammalia > Rodentia > Spalacidae > Nannospalax > Nannospalax galili. The sequence goes on from NW_008345746.1 coordinate 217,956, forward strand.
AGATAAAAGCCTCACACTAAACTTTCTAGTACCCACAAACCCAACGATGATTGTTTTAAACATATGTGTCTATGTGAGTGCATGCCATGTGTGTTCAGGTGCCCAGGGAAGGTACTAGATCCCCTGAAGCTGAAGTCACAAGCAGCTGTGAGTCACCCCACATAGCTGCTGGGAATCAAACTTGGGTCCTCTGGAAGAGCAGTCAATGCTCTTAACGGCTGAGCCATCTCTCGAGCCCCAAGGATGATATCTTTTTTTGTCTTTTTGAAGCAGGGTCTCTCTGTAGCCTCAGCTATCCTGGAACTCACAATGTAGACCAGTCTGGCCTTGAACACACAGAGATCCGCCTGCCTCTGCCTCCCAAGTGCTGGGACTACAGGCATGCGCCACCATGCCCGGCTAAGAATATTTTATACACTCAACCCCACATGTCCAAAAATAGTATTCCAATATATAGTCCATGTTTTTTACTATTACTGTACGTATGTAATAATATACATATTATTACAAGTGCATACATACGTGTATGCGTGGGGAAGCCAGAGACCAATCTCAGGCGTTGTTCCTTAGGTACCGTACATCTACCTTGTTTTTCAGCATGACTTTTTACAGCATTTTTACTTGGATGGTGGGTAGCAAACTCAAGTTATGCTTGCCCAGAAAGCACCTTATCATAGAGCTATCTCCCCAGCAACACTGTTATTTGTTTTGGTGATGGTGGTGTGTGTGTGTGTGTATGTGTGTATGTGTGTTTGTGTGTATGGGTTTGGTCTTTTTGAGACAGGGTCTCCCTGTAGTCCCAGCTGGAACTCACTGTAGAACAAGCTGGATTTGCTCTCCCAGAGATCCACCTGCCTCTGACTCCTGAGTGCTGGGGTTAAAGGTGTGTGCCACCACACCTGGCTCCACTGCTGTTTTTTGAGACAGGGTCTCACAGGTCTGCAGCTGTCTTGAACTTGGTATGTGGCCAAGAATGACTTGAATTTCTTCCTGTCTCCATTTCCCCAAAGCTGGGAACCAGAATGCACCACATTTGGCTACACTCAATGTTTTTCCAACGGTAAATTTTATAATCTTGGTTTGTGCTAAGACCAAAGAAACCCAGGAGGATTTACACTGGCAATTTCTATACTAGACAGCACAATTCTAACACCAGAGCCACCCACCTGTCCCTGCCCACCCAGGCAGCATGCCACGCGCACCTGAGGATGCTGGTCAGGCAGAAGGAGCAGTAGCGGTGACCACACTGGGCCTGGAAGGGCCTCCTCAGGACATTTCTGCAAGCTGAGCACAGGTACTTGGCCTCTAACTTGGTTCCCAGGAGGTTCTTGGAGAAGCCAGGCTGTAGCAAGTCTAGGGAGCCAGGGGGGGTCACACTGGCTGCAGCCATGTGAGCTGTAACCCCCAAACACCACGAAGCCCTAAGGAAAAACACAGACCATATCACACCTCAATTTAGAACAATCCTCTGCAGAGAAAAATGAAGGTGACAGAGTTCACCAGGAGGCACAAAGTGAGAGGCCTGAGTCAAAAAAGGATCTTAGGAAACAGGACTTTAGAGTTCTGGGAAGTCTACACTAGTCAAATCTGCTACAATGCAGGAAGAAAGGCTCGGCAAAGGTGAGAGGAGACCCACTGGCACCAGGAGCACCAACTCGAGGGCTTGCGGCCTACTGGCATCAGTCCTGGCTGCAGCACTTCTGGCTGATAACAGTCAGCATCCTCCATCCTGTGCTCATGGTTCTTACAATAAGCATGTTTTAAGATGCTTCTAAAACACAGTACCCATCTGCCAGTTCCTTGGATCCTAGACAGCACCCTGGAGATGGCCATGTCTGGGCAAGGAACACAATCAGTATGGCACTAGTCCATGTGCTGTGGCATCAGTTCTCTATGTAGTACACACAAGCCCACAGCCTGCAGAGCTCCTCTTCATTCCAGCTCAGTGCTGGCACCTGTCATCCTTACCAAGTTGCTTCACTGAAAATCATCTATCTGCTGCTTATTCCTCTTGCCTCTTCTAAGCACCACCATGTCTACAGAACCACCTCTGCCGTGGACTTCTGTTCTCCCTCTGCCCCAGACTCCTCCCTCCTTCATCAGCACAGAAGTCTCTACTGAGCTCCATCTCAACTCCCTGAGTAATCACAGCAGGCTTCCTTCTTCCCTACCTCCCCACTCAGAGCCTTGAGAGCCTTCACACTCAGGCTGAAGCATAAGTGAAGATGCCAGGTTTCTTTTCAAAGATGCAACCTTAGGGGACTAGAGGATGGCTCAGCAGTTAAGAGTACTGGCTGCTCTCACAGAGAACCCAGGTTTGATTCTAATAACTGTCTGTAACTCCAGTTCCAGGGGACCCAACACCCTCTTCTGGCCTCTGTGAGCACTGCAAGCATCTGGTACACTTACATACATACATTCAAGCGAAACACTGATACACATAAAATAAAAATAGCTTTTTCTAAAGACACTAACCCTGCCTTGGATTTGGCAGCAACCCTCATCAGCTCTCAAGGGTGCCAGAACTCTTCCACACTGAACAAGGGGAACAGAAAGGACAACCAGCCACTATCTCCATATCATGGTCTTGGCCATTCTCTCTGTATCACATCCACTCCTTGCCCCTTCACTAAACTGTGAAGCCTGAGGACAGACATCTTGGATCTCCTGGCTGAAGTTAGGTTAGTGTACACATGACAGACAGACAAGAGCACAGGAACTCCCAAGCTGATGCCCAGGAGAACACAACTGGATGGTAACATGGGTGTGGAGAGGACTACACTTCCCCAAGTTCCAGCACAATACCCCTAAGGCTGCCTATGGCCTCTCACACTTGGCTGGCCAGTCAGGCTGCTATCCAGAGCACAGCATCACCTGGTGCCAACCTCCTTACTATATTCCATCCCCAAAGCAGGCTGGGGCTAGCTAGTAACCATACTCTCTCCCAACCAGGGTTCCTTAGAGCCTGGCAACAAGGATGTGGGCAAAGGGCTGGCTCTCATCAGAAGAGAAGGCTTGTCCCAGTAAAGACAAGAAAGCACAGGGGAAAGGGGTGAGGAGTGGGAGGGCACAAGCATACCAATGTCACTATAGCCAAGGAGGGGCTCAGATCCAGAAACTGAGCTCCAGGAAGGAGTCGGTTATGTGCCCTGAGACGCAGATTAGGTAGTGTCTGGTGTCTGAAATGTGCTGAAGGGACTGGGAAGGCAGAGGGGCTATAGGTAGCACAGAGAAGCCACCTCCCAAGGGTCCACTCTTCCCAGAAAAACCTCAGTCTTATTTTATTTAATTAACAAATCACCTCCTAGAACCATTCCCACATTGAAGTTCCAGATGCAATTCCCCTGCTGCAGGAACAGCAGCAGCACTGGCTGCCTCGTGTCTGAGCAGCAGCCCAACAGGGCCTTGCTGGCCCACGAGCCTTAAGGCATTCACATCCAGGCCTAAGCAAAGCCCTATTCGGCAGTCAAAGCAGCAGTAGAAGGCTGTGGTGAGGAAAATGGAATGTTGGGTGGTCCGATGCCACAGTGTGGGTCCCCTACTCCTAAGACTGCTGACCTGAGAAAATGACTGAACTGCAACAGCAGGCCCAGTGACTGGCCCATCAGCCAAGGACCCCCTCCCCTCTGTCCCCTACACCCTGGTGGTCTCCCTGAACGTGGTCTCATCATCTCAGGGATACTGGATGCGCACCATCAAACCCAGAAGGCTCTGTCTGAGTCTGCTCCTTACTCAACCCTTGGCTGACTCTGTCAGCTCTGCCTCCACTCACAGACACCTGCCCTCTATTCTCCTTCACACCAATACCATGGCAACCTCACCCAGTGTCCAGCTACACTGTGAAGAAAACTAACTGCAGGATCTCTACACTGACTGTGCCTGACCCCACCCCTTCCCTTTGCCCGCCCCCAACACTCCAGCCTAGGGCCCTTCTTTCAAATGCACTGTCATTTGTGTCCTCTTGGCACTTAGGTGCTTGTAGTCCCAAGAGACCACTGAGTGACTCACGCACTAATAGGACATGCCTGGATACACACCAGCATGGCCTTTCAAAGCAAAGTAGCTCATTATAAAAATGATCATTTGACTTATGAGCAGCTTACTATTCCTTCAAGCGCATCTCAATTCTGATTACACATATTGAAATAACCCTACACCATGCATCATGAACAGCTGTCACCTGCCATCATCTGTTCATTCAACAAATGCTTTCAGACGCCAGGCGCCAGTGTGGCTGGTCCCCATGAACCAACCCTTGGCAACTCAGAGGGTGTTAAGTCCAGGAGTGAGAGTCCACTGGGACAAAGCCCAACAGCCTGCAGAGCTCACAGCAAATACCTCTACAATGTCCATAAGTCTCAAAGAGGAAAGATTTCACCTGTGCATCTATACAACTAGACAGTCCAAGCAGGGAGCACTTCAACTCAGAACACTTGAGGCCTAGGACAGGCACCCATAACTGCTGTAGTACAAACAGCAAGTCCTCTCCTGGTTCACCCCTAGCAACACACTACACACAGCTGCCTCCTAAGCAGTACACTGACCCTACACACTGATGTGAGTTCTCTACAAAAGAGGCACAGCCACTTCCAAGGCTATGACTCCTGAAGGGGACCTGCACAGGGCACCGAGAAGAGCTGTTCTATTGTCCTAGGCAGATCCAACACTGGAGGACCAAGACAAGGATACTGGGTAGTCCTTTGCCCATGGGACACAGCTCACACATGCCCACCTAACGTTGTGTCCCTCTCTCTGAGGCGGAGGCATTGCATCACAGGTTGTTGCTCCGGTTGGCAGCAAATCTAAAGGAATATTCTGGAAAGGTTGGGCATAGAGGCTCACATCTATAGTCCCATTTACTTGGAGGCTACGGGAAGAAGTGCTTGAGCCAAGGAGCTTGAGGACAGCCTGAGCAGCACAGTGAAACACCACGTCCCAAACAAACAAAAATCCTGCTGGCACAAAAGACAACAAAAAGACAAGCAAGTAGGAAAGGACTTTACAAGGAGGAGGAAATGATGACGGGAGACAGGTAAGAGGGTGGGAGGGGGTCAGAGTGCATTATATGCACGTATCAAAGAACAAATTCAACCAATTTTTAAAGCATAGTTAAACCTAAAAAAGAAAAATAATACCATGGGGCTGGAGAGATGGCTCAGCAGTTAAGAGCACTGGCTGCTCTTGCAGAGGACCCAGGTTCAATTCCCAGCACCCACATTGCAGCTACAAACCATCCTTAACTCCAGGTCCAGGGGCATCTGATGCCCTCTTCTGACCACGGCATTGCAGGACACAGGTGTACTCACATACATGCAGGCAATACACTCATCACTCATACACATTAAATAATAATAATAATACCAGCTGGGTGTGGTGGCACAGCACTCAGGAGCCTGAGACATGAGGAGCACAAGTTTGAGACCAGTGCAGGCTACAGAGTTAAAACCATGTCTCAAAAAAATTTTTATAAGTTGGGGCCAGTAAGATGGCTTGGCTGGTAAAGGCACTTGCTATGAAAGCCTAACAACTTGAGTTAAAACCCCAGAACCCATGTGGTAGGTGAGAACTCCACAAAACTGTCCTCTGACACACATGCAATGACATGTACCCATACATCCACACACAGTATATAGTTTTTTAAAGGCTATTAACAGTAGGGCCTTAACCTCTGCATCTACCCTCCTTCTGGATATGACCCTCAGCAATCTCAGAGGCACTGCCTCATTGACCATCAGTGCAGCAACAGGCACCATTACTGCTGCTTTTGGAGAACCCCAGAATCAGAGCAGTTACTAGCTAACATCCAGTAATCAAAGGCTCCAAGACTGCACTGGTGCCCACACTACACTCCAGGGTTCTTAGTGATAAAAGGCCTCCTTAAACTTGGATTTGAGTCTGATTTGTAAATACATCTTATCTTTTAGGATTGTTCTAAGGGTCACCATGAAGACTCAAAAGTGTTGTGCCCAAACAGAACAAGACCCTCCCACTAAACCCAATGAGCCCACAGGCTCTTAGTAGAACCCATGCCACACCTCTGGCTCCAGCAGGCTCTCAGAGGCCTGGCCTGTACAGCCTCCTACAGGGCACTGCCCAGGCACCTCTGCCCCTAAATGGCCAGTTACCAGCCCCAAACAGACACAAGCAATGGCCAGGTGGCACAGGCAGCTCCCAAGCCTTTCACATACACACTAAGATGAGAAGCCAGATGATCATAGCATCCGGTTTGGGACCAAACACACTGTGACTCTACAGGTTCCACAACAGTGTTACTGAACATCACAACTCTACCAGGTCAGCCAGCTATGAACAAAGCTGACACCTACTCAGTCATCCATCCAGGTGTGCAAGTATGGATTCTCAGGCCAGTACCCCTAACTTCATTTATTCCAGACATAAGCTATGCAGGGAACAATTCTAGTTATAGAGTTCAGGGATGGGCAGAAGGGGTCTGTAACCATTTAGACTCATAACCTTGTGGGGGATGGGGGGTCAATTTTGCAAGAGACAAGAGAAGGCCTTCAGGGGTACCTGAAGCAATACATACATAAACACATGTGCACAGAAGCATAAAGTGGAGTTTCTAAAGAGGATGAAAATGTAATCATCAAGCCAGGCGTGGTGGCGCACACCTTTAATCCCAGCACTTGGGAGGTAGAGGCAGGTGGATCTCTGCGAGTTCAAGGCCAGCCTGGTCTACACAGTGAGTTCCAGGCCAGCTGGGGCTCCTGGGAGACTCTGTCTCAAACAAAGGCCAAAAAAAAAAAAAAGTAATCACCAAATACCCATGCATGTCTCTTCAATCTCTTATTTTAAAAAAATGACAGAGGGCTAGAGAAATGGCTCAGCAGTTAAGAGTATTTGCTGTTCTTCTGGAGGACCTGGGTTTAGTTCCCAGCAGCCACATGGAAGCTAACAACCAGTTCCAAGGGATCTAATGTCTTCTTCTAGCATCTGCAGGCACTGCATGCACGTGGTATACTAACATACATGCAGGCAAAACATTTATACATATAAAGTACAAATAAATCAAATTTTAAAAATTTTTCTGTTATTGTTCTTTGAGACATGGTCTCCCTATAGCCCCAGCTAGCCTGGAACTTACTATGTAGACCAGGATGGCCTCAATCTCACAGAGATCTGCTTGCCTTTGCCTCTCAAGTGCTAGGAATAATGCTGTATACCACCACGCCTGGCTTTTAAAAAAATAAAAAACAGCCGGGCGTGGTGGCACAGGCCTTTAATCCCAGCATTCGGGAGGCGGAGGCAGGTGGATCTCTGTGAGTTCAAGGCCAGCCTGGTCTACATAGTGAGTTCCAGGATAGCTGGGGCTACAGGGAGACCCTGTCTCAAAAAAGACCAAAAAAAAATTTTTTTAATTAAAAAAAATAAATAAAATAAAAAACAGAAATGACAGAGAACCTAAGGGCAGGTTTTAATTTATTTTTTGAGACATTCTATGTAGCCCAGGCTAGCCTCTAATTTGTGATCCCCCTGCTTCAGTCTCCCATGCCTGGCAACAACAAGTTTAGAAGTACTAAACAGACAGACACACACACACAGGATAATGCGGGGCTGGGACACCTGGCTACTGCTTTGCTCCTTCCCTTTCCCCTCCCTAAGTGGAATCCAGCTGTATATTCCCTTTACAAGGACAGTTCCAGTCTTGGTCCTGGGGACCACTGTCCAGAAGGAAGGGGTGATGCTCCCCTAACAGAGTACCAACACCCTGAACGGGCTGAAATCTGGCAGATAAAATCCAGTATTATGAATCTGATGTGTAAACCAAGTTTGGTGGCACTGGTAAACAACTCTCAAATAGGCAGGCCAAATGTTATAAAAACATGGTCCAAGCTGGGCGTGGTGGGGCACGCCTGCAGTCCCAGCACTTGGGGAGGCAGAGGCAGGCGGCTGTCTTGTGAGTTCAAAGGCCAGCCTGGTCTACATAGTGAGCTGCAGGACAGCTGGGGCTATAGGGAGACCTTGTCTCAAAAAGACCCAAAAAAAAAAAACAAAACAAAACCATGGTCCAAACCATGACACCAAAGCAGACACAGCACAGCCTGGCCATGGAAGGTGGGAGGAGGTCCCCGTGTATTTGGGTATCTAGCAGACACTAGTTGGCTAGAGATTTAAGCCTCACCAATTCATGGTTCAACCCACAGCCTTCTACTGCTTCACACAATGGTGGGACTCCACATGAGTCCATCTGGTTGTATCATTCTAACAAATAAGACCATTGGAGTAAGCGGTAAGAGCTTTGATTACTACACAGTAATGAGTATGAGACACCTCAAATACTAGAAATTCACTTCAAAATTATTTGATACTTAATCCCATCTTTTTTCTGGCTCAACATAATATGAAATAGAAGCCTGTATCAACTTGAACACCTGACAATTGTTTCTATGAAATCACAAGAAGCAAAATCTTTAGGGAAAAGGACCTCTCTCCTGAAGTGTTTGCTGATATCTATTCAGGCAATCAGTAAATCTCTTATTAAAAATCAAGGTCATGGGCTGGGGCTGGAGAGATGGTTCAGCAGTTTAAGAACACTGGTTGTTCTTGTAGAAGACCCAGGTTCGAATCCCAGCACCCACATGGCAGCTAACAACTGTCCGTAAGTCCAGTCCCAGGGGATCCGACAACCTCCGTGGGCATTGCATGAACCGGGTGCACTAACCTACATGCAAGCAACACACGCATATGCATTTAAAAAAATTTTTTTTAAAGTCAGGGTCATGGGCATGACGTGTTACATGCCTTTAATCTTAGCACTCGGGAGGCAGAGGCGGTGAATCTCTGTGAGATCAAGGCTAGCCTGGTCTACATAGCAGTTCCAGGCGTTAGGGCTACAGGGAGACTCTGCCTAAAAACAAAAACAAAAGCGAAAAACAAAACACTAGGGTCACCAGTAAAGAACTTAAACTGAGATCGTGATTCTGTGCTTTCAGTACATATGGCCACACTACAGGATCTTAACCATGAAAGCTAACGCTGCCCCCACTCCAGCTGTCTTCCCAGCATGTCCTTCCATGACACCACTCCTTAAACCTCCACCATGTCCATTTTGATGCAGTCTCAACCCAAGAGCCTGGCTGTCGGAAGGCAGGAGTACAGAGCTACAGAGAAACGAGGGTACCAGGCCTTGATATTCTCTCCTGTCTGCTCCCAGGACTGCAGGTCCACGGACAGCAGCAGCTACATCAATAACCACAGTCCAAAATTCAGCTTGCTCTGATGCACAGCACAAAGCTCCCTTCTGGAATGCAACCAGGCCAGCCTGTGCCATACTTACATCCTTCCCCAACCCATGACCTCTGTTCCAAACAAGAGCGTCCTAACCCTAGGATGTATGCCAGATGTCCCAACTCAAAAGTCCTTAACTTTTTCCCCACTCCCTTAAGAGCTACTCCATCACAGCTAGGCACCCACCTAAATCCCAGTCTACCCCAAATGCCAACTCCCATTAGCCACCTGGGTCGCAGGCCCTGGGGACAGGGCCAGCATCCACTGTGCCACCTCCTCCTCATTGGACAGGAGTAGGCAAAGTATGACAGTGACGTGATGAATGCCCAGTAAGGCATCCAACCCAGGTAGAGCCTTCACCCTCTCTGTAAAGGGAGCAGGGCCAGTAAACAAGGAGAACAGGTGTACAGCTTGAGCCTTGAAGCTGCGTGTCTATACTTGGCATAACCTGAGGGCCATGTGGGCAATTCTTTCTAGTTTGTTTTTGTTTTTGTTTTTGGTTTTTTTTTGCCCCAGGCCATCTTGTCCACATCTGTACAAGCTTGGGACTTCCTCCCATGGAATCCACCTGCCATACCATACTTAGAATTCATGTATCAACCACTCAGGAGGTAGGGAGCTGGCATCCCACCATCAAAAAATAAGCCCTTGAGCCAGGCATAGTGGTGCACGCCTTTAATCCCAGCATTCAGGAGGCAGAGGCAGGGGGACCTCTGTGAGTTCAAGGCCAATCTGGTCTACATAGTGAGTTCCAGGCCAGCTGGGGCTACAGGAGACCCTGTCTCAAAAAAAGACAAAAAAAAAAGTAAGCCTGAACAGCAGAGATGACAGGCAGGAAGCAGTCCTTCTAAGAAGGCTTCTCCAAGTGACTGCTACACTTCCACTCTGCACTGCAGTCACAGGGAGACAGTCACAGGTGCCAGGACCACATCTGAGTCTAGTCCAGATTCCTCAGGAAAGAGGGCAGGAGCCTGGAAGCCAGGGAGGTCAGGGTGTACACACAGCCCTCACCCTACTCCCTGCACAGACCTTTCCAGGCTCCCACCAGCCCTGTCAGGTATACAGGAGTGGTGGAGGTGCTCCATGGACCTGCAGTGGCAGGGGTCAATAAAGAGGGCAGCAGGTGCAGACTAGGAGGTCCCAGGAAAAGGAATAGCAAATTCAGAAGGCCCTCCCCCTCACAAGCCTGCTTCACAGGCAGGGGCCACCTGCTCAGACAATTGGTGAGCTTTCCTGGTCAATGCTGTAAGATGCAAAGTGTGCAGCAATAAAGCTATTTTTAAAAAGTAAGACCCGGCGTTGGAGAGATGGCTCAGCGGTTAAGAGCATTGACTGCTCTTGCAGAAGACCCTGGTTCGATTCCCAGCATCCATATGGCAGCCAACAAGCATCGGTAACTCAGTTCTAGGGGATCCGACACCTTCTTCTGACCTCCGGGGGCACTGCACGACACGGATACACTTACAAACATGTAGGCAATACACTCATACACATAAAAATAAAAGTAAAAATAATAAAATGTTTTCTTTTAAAAAGTAAGACTCAAACACCACATTGGGTTTGGTTGGGGCCCCCACCTAAAAACAGTAACTCTGGATCCCTAAATACCACTTTTCTCAAGAGTGAGGTGTGGCTAGTAACAGACAGGGGACACAGAGGCAACAAGGTATGACCTCTTAGGGGGATGGTAGCCTAGCGAGCTTCGCACAAGTCATCAATGAATGGACCTTGCTGTGTCCAAAGCACTGAACGGTTTCTAAGTCCCCCAACTCTCACCCCTCCGTGCAGCTGCCTTCTCCCACTTAGGGGCCTCCTGGGTATTTGGCACTGGGGTTCCATCCAGTCTTATGTGCATACTTGGAATCAACTTCCAAAGGGCCCTGGGATCGGACCTCTACCCTGACATTTAACCCCCCACTCCCACCCCGCGCATCAAGATAGCTTCCAGGGAAACTGGGGGTCCTGGGTGACATAGAGGGGAGACCTCCAAAGAGGGCAATAGGGCAGATTGGTGACCAACGGAAACTGAGGGCTCTTCGGGAGCTCCGAGGAGGGGTGTGCCACAGTCAGAGGAGGCACCAGGTATCCACACCACAGTCCCCATCGCGGTCAAAGCGGGGGCTGAGATGCCCTGGGCCCAGTGAGTCACGGGTGGGATTCGTAGGCCCCACAGCCGTGATCCCGGCCTCATGATTCCGGGCTGTAGACCCCCGAACCGAGACTGGACACCAAGACTCCCGGCCGCCGAACCATCCGGCCCGGCCACCGCGGCCGCCGGCGCCGCCAACTTTCCCGCCGCCCCCACCTCGCCAACTTTCAGTTTCCGGCTCGACGGCTCCAAGGAATCCCCTCAGACGGCGGCGGCCCCGCGCCTGACCCCCGCCAGCCCGCCATTCCGACCCCGCACCTGACCCTGCTCGACCCCCGCGCGGGACCCGACCCCGACCCAGCTCCGCGTAGCCTCACCCAACGGTCTCCGCGCGCCCGGAACTCCGCGCCCTCCGGGACACCGCCCCCGCTGCTGTTGGCCGCACAACCCTCCTGACGGACAGACGTTGGAGCCTACCAGGAGTGTGCCTGGAGCCATAGCGGGCAGCGATTGGTCAAACTCGGAGCCTCGGGCCCGCCTCCTAACGGACAGACGCAGGAGCCTACCAGTAGTGCACTGGGAGCCGCAGCGGGCGGCGATTGGTTGGAGCCGCGGCGCTGTGCGGCGCTTGTGGGGGGGCGGGGTCTGTCTGGGGCTGCGGTGCCGGGTGGGGCCTCCGACGCGGCTCTCGGGAGAGTTTCGCGCTGCGTTCCCGGTGTTCGCTGAGGTGCGATCTCCCAGGCAGGGGCCGTGAGCCGTCTGTGTTGTGCACCATGACCGTTCAAGTGGTGACTTTCGGGAATGGATTGGGGTGAGGCAGGCTCTCGGGAACCCAGGCTGGCCTGAAATTCACTATTTAGCTCAGGCTGTCCTCGAACTCGTGACAGTCCTGCCTCACCTTCGCTGGACTTTAAATGGCAAATTTTAATTATTTTTATTTTATTTTTAAATATTTTATTTATTTTTATGTGTACGTGTGTATTGCCTGCATGTAGGTAAGTGCACCCGTGTCCTGCAATGCCCACGGAGGACAGAAGAGGCTGTGGGATTCCCTGGAACTGGAATTACGGACAGTTGTTAGCTGCCGTGTGGGTGCTGGGATTCGAACCCCGTCTTCTGCAAGAACAACCAGTGTTCTTAACCACTGAGCGGTCTTTCCAGCCCTTATTTTTATTTTTATGTGTATGAGTGTATTGCCTGCATGCAGGTAAGTGCACCCGTGTCGTGCATTGCTTGCAGCAGTCAGAGGGCCTAGGACTCCCTGGAACTGGAGTTACGACGGTTGTTAGCCACCGTGTGGGTGCTGGAATCGAACCCAGGTCCTCTGCAAGAGCAGCCAGTGCTCTTAACCCCTGAGCTATCTCTTCAGCCCCACCTTTTTAACCCACCCTTTTAAAAAAATTATTTTATTTTATATGTATGAGTGTATTGCCTGCATGTGTGTAAGCACACCCGTGTCAGTCAGTACCCCTGGACCTCAGAAGAAGGCATCAGATCCCCTGTGACTGGAGCTACAGATGGTGTGGGTGCTGGGAATGGAACTTGGGTCCATTAACCGTGAGCCAACTCTCCAGCCCCTTAAACTACTCTTTTCCATGACCTTTAGTCAAAAGAATGAGATTCGGGTAGCAGAAGCAGGCAGATCTCCATGAGTTCAGGACCAACCTGGTCAACACAGTGAGTTCCAGGCCAGCCAGGGCTGCATAGTGCAACTTTGTCTCAAAAAACAAAACACAATACAACAAAATAATGGGATGCAAGTCAAATCTCTGAGCCTGGGTGGAGAGGAGACTCTGAACTGCCAAGAAAGTTAGGATTACCCTAGCGCCAGGGGCTCTGTGCTAAAGAATGAAGATGGACCTCAAGAGTTAATCTAAATAGGCCTGTCAGTCACCTGGACAGGAAAATGCTCCTCAGGAAGCTCTGTGTCCTAGAGCCATCAGTCTACCCTGAACATAAAGGTTGGCACACTGGTCCCTGGCCATTGTCTACTCTCACCCTTCGAATATGCTTAAGAGATTTCTTTAAAATTATGTGTATATGCGTGTGTCTGTGTCTAGGTCTGCTGTACCTAAGAGCTGTGCTGGTGGAGGCCAGAAAAGGGTCAGAGACTCCCCTAGAGCTGGAGTTACAGGCTAGTATTAGCTGCCCACCATGGGTGCTAGATGTTGAGTGCTAGGAACCAAACTCTTAGTCCTTTGCAAAAGCAATACATGCTCTTAACCTCAGAGCTCCACCCCCCCCCACCACAAAAGCAGTACGGGCTCTTAAACTGAATTCTTAACCATCTCTCCAGTCCCCATCCCCTGAGGTATTTCCTGTCACTTTTTTAAAAAAAAAATTTATGTGTGTGTATTACCTGCATGTAGGTAAGTGCACCCATGTCGTGCAATGCCCACGGAGGACAGAAGAGACTGTCAGATCCCCTGGAACTGGAGTTACTGACAGTTGTTAGCTGCTATGTTGGTGCTGGGATTCGAACCAGGGTCTTTTGCAAGAACAGTCAGTGCTCTTAACCACTGTGCTAGCTCTTCAGCCCCCTCCTGTCACTCTTTAATAAATCTCACCTAGAGGCTGGAAGGATGGTTCAGTGGGTAGGAGTGTTTGCTGCGTTTAAAAAAAAGCTGGGGCTAGAGAGATGACTCAGTGGTTAAGAGCACTGGCTGCTCTTGCAGAGGACCAGGGTTCAAGTCTCACCACCCACATTGCTAACTATAACTCCAGTTCCAGGGGATCCGGCACCTTCTTCTGGTCTCCTCGTGCATTGCACAACATGGTACACTTACATACGTGCAGGCAAAATACTCATACACATAAATAAAAAATTAACTGTAATCCCAGCACTAAGGAGGTAGAAGGTAGACCTGTATGAGATCAAGGCCAGCCTGGTCTACATAGCAAGTTCCAGACCAGCTGGGTCTATAGGGGGACCCTGTCTCTAAATCACACACAAAAAATTTAAAGCTCTCGCCAGGCATGGTGGCGCACACCTTTAATCCCAGCACTTGGGAGGCAGAGGCAGGCAGATCTCTGTGAGTTCAAGGCCAGCCTGGTTTACATAGTGAGTTCCAGGACAGCTGGGGCCACAGGGAGACCCTGTCTCAAAAATACAAAAAAAAGTAAAGCTCTGTGTGTATATGTGTGTATGAGAGAGAGAGAGGGAGAAAGAGAGGGAGGGAAGGAGGGAAGGAGGGAGGGAGATCCCAGCTATCAGGGCAGAAACAGGAAAACCAACAGGGCTTGCTGGCTACCAACCTAGCTCCAAGTTCTTGGAGTGACCGTCTCCGAAGAACAAGATGGAGAGATAGAGCAGAGCATCCATTGTCCTCTGGCCTCCGCACGTGTAATCAAAGGCACATACCACACATAAGTGCTTGTGCAAATGCACCACATACACATAACACCACACGCATGCATGCATACACTAAAATTAATGAGTTGGACTTTACCTGTCATCTACATCAAGTGTTTCCAACCTGCAGCAGGTGTCCCAGTCATCTGTAGATGTCACATCACAATGTCAGAGTGGCTGCCCCTGCACTGCACTCTAGGTGTCATGTCTGAATTCCTTCTGTGACTTGCAGAGACACTTGTGCCCTTCTCTTTGGCTGTTAGACTACTGCAACAAGCTACCTCAAGAAATTGAAATATCTCCCAGGAATATTACACTGGGCAAAGAAAAAGGCCGAAGCCTGGGGCCAACCAAGGGGGAAACTTGTCTCCCTGAAACAACTTTGCAATTTTAGCACGCCTTGCAGGACAGCCTAGAGCTGAAATGATGTCTATGATGGGTAGGACCACACTTGACCAGAACTACGTAGCTATGTAGAACTCTGGCCTTCAACTTTAAACCTAAACCTCGTCAGCACTCTGAAGATGGATGTGGGGCGGGCCAGATCCCTGGATCTTTTTGCCCCTCTTCCCAATGTGGCCACATTGAATAAATCTTGTTTTTCACTATTTTCTCTTTAATTGGCTTATTAAGGAAAGTGGCTGAGCCTGACTTGTTAGGGCTGCTGGAGTACAGGCTCTGACCTGAATAAATCTAGGAGGAATCTTAAGGAAATCACAAGGACTGGAGAGCTGAGATGAATCCAAGTGAGATCCTGCCAGCAAGGGAAACTGCTCCAGGAAATATTGCTTAAAGCCAGGCTTCTGAGCAGACCACACTAACTGCACGATTGCTTGTTTAGGAGTTGGAATTCCCCTCCTGGAACTTGCATTCCTGCTATATGGCAGCAAGGCTGCCCTCTTCTGATAGAATTCTGACAGCCACTGGGTTAGCTTCATGGAAGCTGTTTGCCACAAGCAGCCATGACAATGTGGGTCCCAACCTGCAGGGTCTCCTTCAAACCCCCCAACTCAGCTCTCCCGATGTAAGGCGGTCTCTTCCCCCAGGCAGCATCTGGAGCCCTGAGAGTGTCCTGAGAAGCCAGAAGCCCAGCAGAGAGAAGGGGCTCATCCACAGCAGAGTACCCGCTTCCTGCCAGCAAAACAATGTCTCCCTCCATCCTCCAGGCAGCCGTCCTCCCCAACAGTGTCAGACCCTGGTCCAAGGTGGTGACGTGCGGGCTCAAAGCCATCAAAACTTCACCAATATCCACAAAAGAGTTCACTAGCAAGATTCTGCCACAGCCCTTAGCCGCAGTGTGGCCAGAGGCTGCAGAACCATGGCAGCTCAACTTCTACCTGCCTGCCAGTGCTGCTGTCACAAATACATCTTCATTTCAGACTTCTCTGCTTTCAGGAGACTTTACACGCACTTTTTTTTTAATGCCTTGTCTGCATAGTGTGTGTAGAGTTAGACCAGGAAGAGAGATGGGGAGGTCCCCTGAATGGAAAGAGGCCTTCCTGACCCACCCACCGCCCCAGAACTGGGTGACATCCTGGGGACTCACCTTTCTCATTGACTGGGAAATAGGTGAGTCACTGTGGTTGTTGGACAACTCAGGGGATTCCCATGTGGGTTCCTTCCTACCAAAAAGAAAGCAAAAGTCACCCAGCAAGAGAGCCAGTGAGGAACAGGCAGCAGTTGGGGGTGTCCCCTGGGCAGACCCAAGAAGACCCACAGCATCCATCTATTCCGAGTACTGGAGTCTCAGGACAGCAAAGAGCCCCTGCTAGCAGGCCTGGAGAAGGGAGTAAGTGACTGCATTTCCCATCAGTCCCAGGTGTCAGGGTCCTGAAGAAGTGGCTGTTGGCCTGGGTCAGTGTTGTGACCTGAGGAAACTGGGCCTGACTAAATCAGAGAAGATGTAGTGGACACCAGCTGCCCTGATTCACACGGGGAGAGGAGGGCAATAACTGTCCAGTAACTGGTTTGGCAAGGGACAGAGGAGCTGGCTTCCATCACCCCCATCCCTGCCCCCGCCCTGGAAGCCCCGCTCTGCCCAAAGGCTCCTCAAGGCAAGGGCAGCCAATCCCTGCCATATTTCTGTGATGTCCTTTTCTCTGAGTGCGGCTTGTGTGCTAGGAGTACCTGGTCTTGACCACTTAGCTTCACCCAGGCAACCTGCTCCCTTCGAAGCCCTCACTTAGCATCAGTCACTCAGGCCCTTGGGACAAAGAAACCACAAACCAAAGCTTGCACAAGGGACCAGGAGGTAGAAAGGCTAATTTGGACCCTCCCAGGGCCATGCACATAGGATGCTGTGCTGGACAGCTTTTGTTGTTGACACACCTGGGCTGAGGGAGCCTCAATTAGGGAATTGCTTCCATTGGACTGGCCTATGGCCATGTCTGTGGAGCATTTTCTTGATTAAATGATGTGGAAGGGCTCAGCTCACTATGGGTGGTGCCACCTCTGGGCAGGTGGGCCTGTGTTGGATAAGAGAGCAGGTTAAGCATGGGTCAGAGGAGCAAGCCAGTAAGCAGCGTTCCTCCATGGCCTGTGCTTCAGCTCCTGCCTCCAGGTTCCTGCCCAGAGTTCCTACCTTGGGCTCCTTCGGTGATGAACTGTGACCCGGGGGATGTAAGATAAACTCCTCCCAGGCTGGTATTGGTCAGAGTGTTCTGTCACAGCATTATGAAAGCGAACTAGAACAATGCCCTGGGAGGAGCAAGTGTAGGCCCAGTTGAGCCACAGTCCACTCACCCCAAGAGCTTTACTTTTTCTCTTCCTTTTCCTCAGGCGTTTCAAGGTCAGTCCCATGCTGATACTTCTGAAAGAAGCCAGTTTCTCTCACTTTGCAATCATCTGACTACAGCTTTGCCAAAAATGCTGGCACCAGCTCTAAGGCAAAATGCCCAGCACCAGTTGCACCAGAGATTTGAGGGCCATCCTCAACAGTTCCTCAGGGTTCATTCCAGGGGCACCCCTTATGAACAGGAAGGATGAGCAGTAAATTTCACTTTACAGCAAGCACTTTTGGACCTGTGTGCAGACATTCCTTGACAGCAGGAATGGGACAGGTGTCACCCCTCCATGCGGAGACACAGAACGTCAGGGTAAGTGATGCCCATGTTCATGGCTCAGTGGGTTAGCTGCTTGTTGTGCAAGTGTAAGGACCTGAGTTCAGGTCCCCAGAGCCCATATAAAGTCAGATGGAGTAGCACACCTGTGTAACCCCAGCGTGCCTATGGCAAGATGGGAGGTGAAATCAGGCTAATCTCAGAAGCTTAAGAGCCAGCTAGCCTGGAGTAAGTATGCAGTGGTGAGCAAGAGACCCTGTCTCAGGTGGAAGATGAGGAAAAATGCCCAAGGTTGTGGTCTGACCTCCACACATGTGCCACAACACACCTCTGTCCTGTCTGTGCTCACATATAAACACAAGACTAAAAGCAGGCAAGCAAAGATAGTCCAAATGACCCCACCCCAACAAACTGCCAGCATGTGAGGTCCCAGCCTGCTTCAATGTGCCCTCTAATCCAGCCTCAGCACTAATGCCCCCCCGCCCCATGCAGAGCGAAAGTCTCCACTAAAGAGGCCCAGCCTGGCCCGAAGGCCTTTCACCAGACAGTGCCTCCCTCCCTGGGCTTGGCTTGGGCCTTCTTCAGGCCTTAGAGCCTCAGGGTGAAGTTGCTCTCTCTCCTGGTGACCCTGGGTTCTCACATCCATACCCATTGTCCCTATAAGACATAGTGGGAACATTCCTGAATCATGAGCCCCTGTGGGGCAGCAGCCGTGTCTTATCCAGGGCCCAGTTCCATCATCCCCACTGTCTGGTTGGCTAGCCTCCTTGCAGCCTCCCCAGGAACAGCAAGCATGCCACCTGCTGGCCAGAATGGGAACACTGACAGGTTGTGGACAGACCCCTGGTGTCTGATCCATGGTCAGAACCACTTAGGGAAGGTTCACTGTGACTCACACCCAGACCAGCTCTGCAACTGGAATCACCTGTAATCCCCGAACTCAGGAGTTACCAGGAAATCCTTCCATCTGTGCAACAGTGTCCCTGACCTTCCACACCTTCTTCTCCAGCAGGACTCTCTCTTCTGTAGGATGACAAGAGCAGAGGAACTGGAAAGTTGTCTCGGTGGTTAAGAGCACTTCTTGCTCCAGCAGAGGACTGGGGTTCAGTTCCCAGAACCCACATGGTGACTAGCAGCCATCTGTAACTCCAGTTCTAGAGGATCCGATGCCCTCTTCTGACCCCCATGGGCGTTGTACAACAGGGTGCACTTAACATACATGCAGGCAAAACATTCATATACATGAAATCAAAAGAAACAAAAATTTTAAAAAGACCAGAGCAATACTTACAACAAACACACTAATTTTTTTTTTTTTGGTCTTTTTGAGACAGTGTCTCCCTGTAGCCCCAGCTGGCCTGGAACTCACTATGTAGACCGGGCTGGCCTTGAATTCACAGAGATCTGCCTGCCTCTGCCTCCCAAGTGCTGGGATTAAAGGCGTGTGACACCACCTCTGGCCACACTGATTTTTTGAAATTAATAGCATTATAGTACAATTTCTCTTTTGAGTTTTATTATTTTTAAAAATTTTTTTTATTATTTTTATTTTATGTATATGAGTGTATTGTCTGCATGTATGTGAGCGCACCCGTGTCGTGCAATGCCACGGAGGTCAGAAGAGGGCTTCAGATTCCCCTGGAACTGAAGTTAAGGACAGTTCATAGCTGCCATGTGGGTGCTGGGAATCGAACCCAGGTCCTCTGCAAGAGCAGTCAGAGCTCTTAACTGCTGAGCCATCTCTCCAGCCCCTATTTTATTATTTTTTATTTGCTGCATATGAGCGTATTGCCTGCACGTATGTAAGTGCACCCATGGTGGTCAGAAGAGGGCGTCAGATTCCCTGGAACTGGAGTTAGCCAGTTGTTAGCTACCATGTAGGTGCTCTGGAAGAGCAGTCAGTGCTCTTAACCACTGAGCCATCTTTCCAGCCCCCTCTCTTTTGAATTTTGTGTGTATTTTTTTAGAAGAAGCATTTCATTACAGCTTTAACATAACAGTTTCCAGAGCAAAGATACATCTCTTTCAAAAGTGGCTATAAAATTTTTAGGTTCACTGTTGAATTAATACAGTTATACAATATTGAACTCAGTATAAGCCCTGTAAATTTTAATGTCTACAAATTTTATCAACCAAGTATGGTGATGTACACCTGCAATTCCAACACTCAAGATCTGAGGCAGAAGAGTTCCAAGTCAGCCTACAGAGTGAGGCCTATTGGATAAAGAGAGGAAACTTTGTCTTTTCACCATCAGGTTCCAGACAGTTCAGCCACATTTGCCAACCCATTTTTTCTCATAGTGGATCAAAATACTTCTTAGTTTTATTTATGTGTATGTGTGTCTGTGTCTGTGTGTGTACGCACATGTGTGTGGGTACCCACAGAGGCCAGAAGAAGGTGTTGAATCACCCAAACCTGGAGTTACAGGCGTCTGTGAGCCACCCAATACGGATTCTGGGAACTGAACTCAAGTCCTATGCAAGAGAGAAAGTGCTCTTAAGCTCTGAGCCATCTCCCCAACCCCCAGAATACTTCTTACTAAAGTGAATTTTGAAAATTCTCTTCTGAAGCCACAGGCACACAGGAAGACAGGAAGAACCTCAGTCACGGGACGCTTAGTAAAGACTGATGAGGCTTCCACGACATAGTACCTCCTACAAATTGTGATGCCGCCCAGTGCTACTGGGCCTCAGACATTTCTCTGCCCCAGACAAAAAAATTATCTGAAGTTCACATGAAAACTCCAAGAGGATAGGGTTGGGGGGATGGCTCGATCAGTAACGTGCATGAACCGCAGGCATGAGGAGCAGAGTTTGAGCGGCAGTGGTCTCATAAGAAACCTAACACAGGCTAGGGAGACAGCTCAGTGAATAGAGCACTGGCTGCGCAAGTCTAATTACCTGAATTTGAATCCCTAGAACCCACATAAAAGCTGGACACGGGGCTAGAGAGAGATGACTCAGGGGTTAAGAACACTGTTCTTGCAGAAGATCTGGGTTTGAATCCCAGCACCCACATGGCAGCTAACAACTGTCCATAACTCCAGTCCCAGGGGATCCGATGGCTTCTTCTGTCCTCCACCAGCATTGCACAACACGGGTGCACTTATCTACATGCAGGCAATATATTTATATACATATAAAATAATAAGTTTTTTTTTAAAAAGCTGGACACAGCATAGGTGTTTGTAAACCCAGGGCTCCTACAGTGATACGGGAGGTGAAGACAGAGAATCCCAGAAGCTTGTGGCCAGCTAGCCTGCTGTATTCAGTGGATAAACAATAAAGGGAACCTGTCTCAAAGTAGAAGGTGAAGACCAACACCTGAGGTTGTTCTCTGACTTCCACATGTACCATGGGACATATATCTACATTTATACACATGAATATGCACACACACACACACACACACACACACACACACACACACACACGATCTGGTTTGGTTTCTGTTGCTGTGATTAAAAAAGAAAAAATACTGCCAGGCATGGTGGCACACACCTTTAATCCTAGCATTCAGCACTTGGGAGGCAGAGGCAGGCGGATCTCTGTGAGTTCAAGGCCAAAAACAGCCTCTCCTGGTGTCATCCTGGACAAGAAGCCCAGACTGATGGCTTGTCCCCCAGCCTCTTCAATTCTTGTCCATCTACAGCTGCCCTGAAGGTCCCAACTCCAAGCAATGGGACTGAGCCTACTAGTGCTTTCTTTTTTTAAAAAAAATTTATTA
The DNA here is from genome assembly GCF_000622305.1 of Nannospalax galili. Taxonomy (NCBI): domain Eukaryota; kingdom Metazoa; phylum Chordata; class Mammalia; order Rodentia; family Spalacidae; genus Nannospalax; species Nannospalax galili. The sequence goes on from NW_008345746.1 coordinate 239,432, forward strand.
TTTTTATGTGTATGAGTGTATTACCTGTATGTATGTGAGTGCACCCGTGTCGTGCAATGCCACAAAGGTCAGAAGAGGGCTTCTGATTCCCGTGGAACTGGAGTTAAGGATGGAACAAAGCCACCATGTAGGTGCTGGGAATCAAACCCAGGTCCTCTGCAAGAGCAGTCGGTGCTCTTAAACCCTGAGCCATCTCTCCAGCCCCAAGCCTGCTTTCTTAAACAACCCAAGACTACCTGCCCAGGGGTGGCACCCACAGTGGGTTGGGCCCTCACAGGACATCACTCAACAATTAAGAAAATGCCTCACAGACATGTCCACAGGCCAACCCCATAGAGGAAATTCTCCAGTTGAGAATCTGTCTTCCTAGGTGTGTCAACCGACCATGACAACATATAAAACAAACAAAAGACACCTGGTGTGGTGGCATGAACCCGTAAGTCCCAGAGCTGGTGAGGTGGTGATGGGGGTGGGCAAGCCCTGGAGCTCTCTCACCAGCTAGTCTAGCCAAATCATGAGTTCCATATTCAGTGAGGGACCCTGTCTCAAATAATAATAAAATAATAATAATGTGGAAAACAACAGAGGAAGACACCAGACACTGATCTCCAACTAGCACGTAAACATCATATGTGCACACACATGCACACGCACACACACACACACACACACACACACACACACACACAAAACAGATACCCACATACACAAAACCCAAGAGGCCCCCAGACTGGCAGTTGAAACACAAACTCAATTCACTTTCTGTG